>NC_090300.1:24832500-25132794 GCF_039906515.1 Pseudorca crassidens
CCTTTGGTTATTTAATTGCAAAACTTAAATTGTCTCTAGTGTCACAAATGAATTGTGTTTATTAATTTCAAAACTTTCAAAAGGACATTTTTTAATTTAAATTTTTGCCACAGTTAAGCTCCTGACAAGCAAAGTTTAATTCCAGTTATTGTAAGGTTGCTAAGGGCTTTGAATTAATTTATCTAGTAAGCCCTGCTGTGAATGTAGTTGGTTACTTTTGAATTAGATATTAAGGACAGATAAAGTGATGAACTGCTTGGCTTCTGCTACGTGAAGATTCCTCATGTTTTGATTTCCAACGGCTCCCAGAAGTGAGGATGTCTAGAAAACAGGATCTGCTTAATGTTGTCGGAAATCATTTCTCTCTCACAAGTGATACAGAAATTTTCTTTTCACTTTTAAATATGTTGCAAAAATGTGAGAATGTGGCCTTTTAGAGGTAACTACAGCTAATCATATCAAGGCTACTATATTACAGCCCACCTACATAACTTGAGTATGTCTCAATGTGCAATGCATGTGGACAGTGAATGTACAAAATTGGTTAAAGAAGTGCAGCGTGTACTTTTTTATTTTGGGATGAGGTGAGAAAATAGGTTTGAATCGACTCAAATAGTTACTCTACATCTCTTGGTACTAAGAATTCTGATAACTGTATGAATAGTTTTCTTGATCCATTTTAATGTTTCAGCTGGCTTTTCTGGGCAGGCTCGCTATTCCTTTCTTACTGTTGAACAATAACAACATAAAATCACAAGGGATTGGATGTGAACACATTAGAAGTGATTAACAGAATTGAATTGAATCAGTAACCGGATGTCTAATGGTCTCTCATTAGAAGCGACTAGTTTGGCTTAAAACTGTTTTCAAAACCCATTTCTATGGATAGAGCCATTTAGATGGGCATATAATAAAGGAATATCATGTCATAAAACCAGGAGAAAAAGTTTCAAAGTACTTGTCTATGATGGGATGGATATATTGATAAAATATTAAAGGGGTAATTAGAAAGATAGAATTTATAAATTTCAATGGCTCCAGTTGTAGTTTGGTATTCTCAACAGAGAACACTTCAGTGCAACGTTCCATGAACCAAATCTTCACCTTATGCTTGAAGACAATTTTCAGTAGTATTAGTTTTCTAGAATAAAGAAAAACTACAATTGACTTCCATATTTCATGTATAATTCCGAAACGGCTTCTCGTTTCCACACTGGTCTTGACTACAGTGATGGTGATAAATGAGTAGTTTAGGATATAAGTATTTCTTTGAATAAAAAGATTTTAGTTTTAATTCACAAAAAAGATTTGCTTTGTATAATACCCAGTGCAGAATCATGAACATAAATTATTTTCCCTCCTCAAAAAGAGAAGGGAGTCACTTTTATCTGCTGGTTTCTTAACGGACTCATCTGTTGGTATTGAGAACTCTTCTCAACTCAAACAATATATTTCATTTGTTTATTTTTCTCTTCTTCCCTAATCAAACTTAAAGCTTCCACTGAAGAAAAAAAGAGTTGTTTAGAAGAGATCGCTGGGCCTTATCCAAGATCTAGTAACTTAATCTGAGGGATTGAGGCCTGGGAATTGGCACTGTAAACAGTTATCCTAGGCAGTGCCATACTGGCAAATGTTTAATAACTTGCTCCATGAAAAAATGTGTATTTATATATATTATTATTATTATAAACTTTATGTAAAGACTATATATTATACAATTTAAAAATAAAATATACCACATTCTTGATTGTAAATTCCACATAGCCAATTTATTCACCCAGAATGATTTCTTTAATTTTTTTTTTTTTTTTAATGCGGTATGCGGGACTCTCACAGTTGTGGCCTCTCCCGTTGCAGAGCACAGGCTCAGCGGCCATGGCTCATAGGCCCAGCAGCTCCGCGGCATGTGGGATCTTCCCGGACCGGGGCATGAACCTGTGTCCCCTGCATCGGCAGGCGGACTCTCAACCACTGCGCCACCAGGGAAGCCCGATTTCTTTAATTTTTGCTAAACTCTTTCACCTGTAGCCAAATATGGTTGCAGCTGATGAATGCATATAGTTCCAGCATGAATCTTGGTTGACATTGTTGTTTATGGTATGACGAAATGAACCAATGAAGAAAATATTGGAACTCACTTGTTAGTCGATGGTGTCAATAACTTTTTGCCAAATAGGATAAAAGTTTTCAAATTTTGGAAGACTGCTTCTTCAATGTTATGTGTTATTCACAATGTAATGGATATAGACACGACACAATTTTAAGTTTAATCTGCATTAGACCGAATAGGCAACAAAAGCAACACAATATAAGGCCTGTTTTGTGGCATTCTTCAAATTTCATGATGTAAACACTCCCACCTTGACAATGTCACTTTACCAACGTGATGCAGAGCTGGGAAGGGATGCCAGTAGTGCACAATTATGTATTTCTACCATAGTGGTGTGATGGATGTAAATGACCTGAAGAGCAAGATAACAGTAAAATGTGGCAAATAATTAGGAAGTGATGAATTTTGAGTATTTATTACCTTTACTTTAAAGATAATTTATTTAGATAACTTAAATATATTTAAGATAATTTATATTTAAAAACAATTTAATTTGTAATAGTGACTGCATTTAATAACTAACAATTTAAAAATTAATTTAAAAATTATAATCAGAAATATTAGAAATTTCTCAAGACAATAGATAGATATATAGACAGATTACTTTTAAAATGGATTGAACACAGATTACGTACATGGGCATGTGTACGTTGCTGTGTATTTGTAATAACATCAAACTATAAAGAGTAAAGTGTTTACCCAGTGCCCTGAAGGCACTTACCTTTGTGCTTATTGTTGTGGGAAATACAGAAACTTAAGACATTGTTTTAAAAACTCAGGTCCTTGTAATATATTTGCATGAAAATGTTAAGATACTAGAGTGATCAATGCAGAATGAAGTGTTAAAGTATGGGGGCAGACTAGCAGCTCTGTGATGACTGTAAATGGTATGGAGAGTATCTTGAAAAGATGGAACTTAATTGGGAACCTAAAAACAATCGTTAGTCAAACCCAGACATTGGTCTCATTTCATAGAGGAAGGAAGAGCATAGCAAGCAAAAAATTTAGCTGAACAAACACAAAATTAGAATAAGTTTTTACCAGTTCTTTTCTTCAGATTTCAGCAGTATAATCCAATCCATGCACAGTTAGAAGGTGTTAGGATTTTGTGTCTGCTCACAGGATCCTTACTTCTAGTCTCTTGGGGTGCATCTTTCACGTTCTCCATCAGATCTGTTTCCTCAAGTTCCTCCTCTTCTTGGTCCTTTAAAATCTTTGCTTTTCCCTCACATGGCATCACTCGCTTCTGTAAAAGTTGGTCCACTTCTGCCCCTTCCAGCTGTGTTGGGCAACAAACCTTAAGTCCTGTAGAGTCAGCAGAGGGTGAATTAGGTTTTGCATTGTTCTGTTTCATAACAAATTTTTAAAAATTTGTGTGCTGCAATCAAAGGTCAGAAGTCAAGCTAGAGGGAGGCTACACCTTCTCCCTAAGTGAGTGTACTTTTACACGAGGTAGAGACATTCTCATAGAATGCAGATAAAGCAGGCTTTAATGAAATGACCCACCACCCAAGATGTAGTAGAGAGGACAGGGGAGATTCCCGACTCCTAGGGAAGGAAGGTTAAGGGTCATGGTTTCTTAGCATGCCAGGCAGCGTTTATCACACAGAGGAAGGTGTATGTGTGTCAGGCATTGCTCTGACAGCCACATAGTTTCAGAAAGATGTGTCCTTGTTTATCTGGCCAGATGAGACTGTCTTAATACTCATCCTTCAATTTATCAAAATTTCATGTTTCCCGTATTATTTTCACTACGTAAGTATTGTTCACTCTTAAACCAAGTGGTACCCTATGATTACACTTTAAAATTATATAACTTTTTTTCCTGGAGTGAATAATTGTTTTACTGTTCTATTTGTTTAATTTCTTTGTACCTCCAGCCAAGTCATCTGATGCTGTATAAAAGCTCTGTGTTTAGGGCTTCTGTTTTTGAATCTTTATTTACCTCAGTCTTGATTTATACCCCCATTTTAGTAGAACGTATTCTCCATTAACTTGTTGAGAAACTGTCCAAAGGAATAAATATATTTGGGAATTTGCATGTGTGAAAATGCTTTTATTCTATTCTCAGGCTTGATCATTAGTTAGACTGTATATAGGACTCTGGTTGGAAATATCTTGATGCTGTATATATTCCATATCACTTGTGATTTGTATTTTTTTAAAGACCTTATTACTAATTAGAACAAATTACTAATATTATAAAATTTCACAGTGTACAACTTAATACTTCTAAATTTATTATAGGGTGTAGTGAAAGGCATCTCAAATTCAACATATTCAAAATAGAACTCATTCTTTTCTTTCCTGCTCCACTCCTGGTTTTCTCATTCTTAATGAATGGTATCACTGTTTATCTAATTATACCTGTCAGAAACATAACCCGTATATGCCATTTGTCATTAATTCTTATCAGCGTTACTTCTGATATGTTTCTTTCCCTGTTATCTCTAGCATACTATTCCAAGGCATCATTCCCTTTCACCCCCCAACATTTCCTAACTGATCTTCTTATATTCACACTTGTTTTCTTTCATGTTATTCTCTTCACTACAGCTAGATATATCCTTCTGAAATGCATATATGATGATATCAAATTCTTACTTAAAATTAGTCTTCAATGATTCCAATTAATCAAATTTATCCCAATAGATAAAGACCAAGACCTAGAAGACCTTGTGTGACCTAGCTTTGACCTACATCTCTAGTCTCCTTTGGCAACATGATTCCATGACACATAACCATTGTTTCAGTTCCTTTATCTTACCATCTCCAAAGCAGCCACTGTGCCTTCACACATGTTCTTTCGTAGGGACCACTGCTTAACCTTCTCCTCCTTGCCTGCCCCATCTAATCTTTAATTCTTAGTTCTACTTTTACTTCTTCAGGACACCTTACCTAACCTCCTGTTTTAAATTTTTATAGAAAACTCTTTTTACCATGTACCACAATTGTAATTTTTGTATCCTTTGTATCATTACTTCAGTAATATCTGGCTTCCTAATTAGATGAAAAGCTCCATGAGGATAGAACTCTTGTCTATTTTCATTCATCACTGCATCCCTTGCATTTACATATGTCTGACACATAGTATACTATAATTAAATATTATTGAAGAAATGAATGTTTTTTCCCTTGCCTTCTCTTTTCCCTTGTCTTCCCTTTCCTACTCTATCATTCCATCTATCTTTCTTTTTCTTTCATTCTTGCTCTTTTTTGGGGATGTGGCCATGAATGACAAATAACATAAATTTTATTTGGATTAATCAACAAAACAAGCCAGATAAAATCAATAAAATAATTATTTAAAAATCTCTTTGAATTTTCAAGTTAATAAAATGGTTACAATTACAGTGGGCATTGTAACAGCAATATTTAATTTTGAAGTATATTTACTTGGAAGTTTACATTCCAAAATATATTAGGGTTATAAAAAAAAAGAAACTAAGGGTGTTATGAACTTTAACTTGGCAGCATTTAAAAAATATTCAAGATATTAGTTATTTTGCTTAAAAATAGTAAACACACTCAACCAAGAATGATCCATTCATTCCATGAGATCATTTCTTACTTCCTATTTCGTAATGAGATTTCTGTTCAGTTTATTTTAGGAAACCATCTACGTAACTCATGATTTAACAAACAATTTGTTTACAGATACATATAGGTGTACTTTAGCTTTCTACTTGGGAACTATGGATAGCATGATGTAGTATGCCTGGAAATGATATTTTGTGTGCTTCCTTATGGGACAACAGTTATAATCAAGGAGACCAATCTTTAGTACCTCCACCCACATTTTATTTGTGACTATTTTATTTTCTCATCTTTAAAATCCTGATTCACTGTCTATTGAATCATAGCTTTCGGAATCAGACTATGGATTGTGCTCCATTCCCAAAAGGCAAATTTGTGAGTTTTAGATAAATGTCACGTATTTTTTTGTTTAATTATCTCAAAACATATAATACAGCGGGGTGAATGACAGCTGCATGAGGATGTATATATGCAATAATCCTCTTGCTGGTTTTTGGCACAGCCTGCTGTAGTTCCAAGTCTCTTTGTTTACCATGTGCAAAAGACTGGATCAACTTTCAAACACTTTATTACGGTTTAATGGGGGAATCATTAGTAGATGAGTTTAACAGACCCAAATGCTGGAGACTCAGTGGTTTATTTTTCAAGATTAAAATAATGTCTGTTTCTAACCTTCCCTAGTTTAAAGCAAATTTGCATACAGCTGTATCCAGTTAAGTGCCTTTCAGACTTCTTGTTACATTAAGAATGTACAAGCATTAAGAGTGCTTGTAATACAATTGACTTTAGGCTGAATTTTACATTAATGGCCCCCTTTGTTATTTAGCTGGCATTAAAGGCTTAAGTACAAGAAAATCCATGTACAAAGCATATCGTTTTTATTTTAATTTAAACTCCCAAGAAATTTAGAGACTAAAACATCCGTTATGCCATTTGGAATAATTTTTTCCCCTAAAGCTCTTTGTAGCAAAAGACAAATGTTAGCAGAATCCCGAAATGCACAGTTACCTCAGGTTTGCTGGACAAATTGATAAAGACGACAGTGATACAAATTGGAATCACAATGGCCAGGGGACACAAAGCTGATGGGGTTTAGGCCTCTCTTAGGATGCTGTTAGGAAAAGGGCCATTAACATTGGCAAATAGGAAAAAAGCTGTGAGTAGGACGCTAACGAGTACAGCAAGGGAGATGGCGCAGGCTACCAGAACAGGAAGCGATTTCAACCAATCTCTAAGGGAAATCTTTTGGATAATTTTTCTTCAACAAATATCTAGAAATTATGCTATTTATGTGACATCTACTTGCTTATTAATAGCTTTAATAGGAACTATTCAGTGTTAATAAAATCTCTACTTCTCTAGAAATGTTGGAATATCCTTGGTAAGTGAATTTTATGATTCACTTTAATGTTACGACCCTGTAAAATATACTAGTCTGCATTTGATTCTATTCATCAAAAATTAGGCCATTACTATGCACAAGGCACTAGGCCAGGCGCTTTCCTTTCTTCGTATGTGAGAAATGCATTGAATATAATTGTGCATTTCTCTGATGACCTGGGATCTTGTAGTGCCTCCTGTTGTCTCCATTCTGAAGATTTATTCTCATTGAAAATCAGTTCAGAAGGGGATGGAAAAGGTGAAGGAGATTGTACTAGACTGCATGATTGCCTCTGGAAATATATACCTTTGTGTTTGAAACTTTATTATCTTTTATTTGCTTCTTTTTCTTAGAAGTAAAGTGCTGAGAAAAATGTGATTAATTGAGGGAACTGGATAGTTGAGCTCCAAATAATTGAGTATTTATCACAAACTCATCCTCTCTATATGTCTTTGGTTATTCTTTAAAAAGAAGGTTTCTTGAAATCAATCTATCTGCTATAATTTAAGAAGTGACTTTTCAATGCCTAATGGATGAAAGATGAAAAAAAAAAAAAGATGGGAGGAAACTGAAGTTTGTGATTATACCTGTTAGCTGGGTAAGTGTACTACCAAACCACTACTGCACTATAAATCCACTGGGAAGCAAATGAGTATCTGGAGAGTATGGCCAAAGAAAACATCTAGTAGAACAAATAAACATAGCTGGGACCTCCCAATAGGAGGGTGGAGAATAGCAACATGGGAAGCTAGGCTTGCTTGGAGATCCCTGTGCTAGAAGTGTGAAAGGATGACACTTATTTTGGAAAATATTCCAGAAGGGCTGGATATCAAGATGTAACCACAAGGGACTTCCTTGGTGGTCCAGTGGCTAAGACTCCATGCTCCCAATGCAGGGGGCCTGGGTTCGATCCCTGGTCAGGGAACCAGATCCCGCATGCTGCAACTAAGAGTTCGCATGCAGCAACTAAAGATCCCATAGGTGGCAACGAAGATCCCGCGTGCCGCAACTAAGACCTGGCGCAGCCAAATAAATAAGTAAATAAATAAATGTTGAAAAAAAGATGTAACCACAAGAAGCAGAACAATGATTCACTCCTCATAATTAGACACAAAATCAGGGCTGGATCTGAAGGATAAGGTAGAAACCAATATCTGGGCTTTCAAACTTACAGGATTGCAGGGGGTGAACAGAAAATGCATATGAGTGAATTTGAGTGATGGAGACAGCAGCACACGGAGAGCTCATGCCTTGTGTACCAAGTGAAGAGGTTATCTACTGTCTTCATGTGGAAATACAGGCCTGTGTGGCCAGATCTTACAATTTTTAGAGATATCAAAAATATAAAATCCTGACTTTAAAATGTTATAATTCATGTACAGAAAAAAAAAAAAAACAGAAGGTAGGAGTTTCAAAAAAATTGATAGGCTAGATTTACAAGTCTTCCATATTTCTACTGTATTCTCAGCATGACCTGCAAGGCCCTTACTCTCCTCACCTCCCATTGTGCTATCCCTTCATCACTTCACAATAGCAGTACTTGTCTTTCTTAAGTTCTTCAAGTGATTTTGCTTCAGGAGTACTCTTCAATCACCCTTTTTTGTTTGGTTATCTCTTATTCATCCCTGAGATCTCAGCAAAAATGTCACCTACCTGATAACCCGCCATCCCCAATTCTCCAAGGTTTTGTAAGGATTCCTTTCTTAGAACTTTGAACTTTTTGTTTATCCTACCTATCCAGTTAGTATTTGTTATTTTTTGGTTGGGGAGCAGGGTTAGTGAGAGAGTTCAGTTATTTGTTTAATGTCTACTCTCTATTGAATTATAGCATCACAGTTTTGGGAACTTGTCTGTTTTGTTTAATGTTGTTTCTCCAGAACTTAACATAATGCCTATATAGAAACTCAGGACATATTTACTGAATGAATCAGCAAACTACCCCCTGGGACAGCAAAACGCATATATTTCCTGTGGAAGGGCACATGAGATCTCTCCATGGTCCTGAAAACTATTTGTGAAAAGACATGGCCACTTGATTGAGACATTTTAGGTAGGGGGAAGTATGGCACGAGCAGCAATTAATAACTGACCAAGAAAGGAGAAAAGATGAGAGAAGAAAAGAGGACTAATATAAGAAACTAATATTTATTGTGACTTTTTTACATATGTGATTCTCTGCTTTACATACATAATCATAATTAATCCTCACAACAGCCCAGCAGCATAGATATTTTTACCCTTTTTTTTTTTTTTGCAGTACGCGGGCATCTCACTGTTGTGGCCTCTCCCGTTGCGGAGCACAGGCTCCGGACGCGCAGGCTCAGCGGCCATGGCTCACGGGCCTAGCCGCTCCGTGGCGTGTGGGATCTTCCCGGACCGGGGCACGAGCCCATGTCCCCTGCATCGGCAGGCGGACTCTCAACCACTGCGCCACCAGGGAAGCCCTTTTACCCTTATTTTGTGGATGAGGAAACCAAGGCTTAAAGATAGTTTTCAGAAGTCCCAGTTCTCAGAAGTGACTGAAATGATATTCCAACAAAAGTTTGTTGGACTCCAAAGTTTCCTTCATTAATACAGGAAGCTGGGTCATGTGGATTGATAGAACTTAAATGCTTCACGCCTAAAGGAAGGATTAGTTTTATAAATTCATATAAGAGGTTAAATCTGTATGTATGGGAGAAAAAGGCAGAAAAATTTGTGAATCAGCCTGGATCTATAGTATGTAGCAAACAATTGACAACACTTGTTTTTCCAGGATGAGTTTTGAAAGATAACAGCTTCTTTGTAGTAAATAATGAACATACTGCAGTAACATTCATTATTGAAAGCAAAAGATGTGTCACTCTTTGTATTCAGCCGTCACATTTTGACAAAGTCTAATCCTGAGAAGAAAAAGTAATAATCAACTTCATGATTGTAGGTTTTTCTTTGTGTTAAAAAGCACCTAGAAATGTCTGAGAGGTGTATTCTGTACCCTAATGATCTTAATTATCTGAATTATTCCCCCAAATATCTTTATTCTGGAACTGGTGATGTACTACTTGTAAGGAATAATCACAATGCCAAACATGTATTTATTTGCACTTGCAGAGTGAACTGTTTAGCTGTGCACAAGGGACTCCTTTGGTATACTTATGAGTGGAGGTGGGGATGGGCCTTTCATGAATGGGTTCAGGTACAAGACCACTAATCTCAGAGGGGTGGAAGAGAGAGAAAAACATGATGTTGATCCCAAGCTGAGCTAAAAGTGAGTCCCAGTAACTGACCCAAGGACATAGGGGAACCCTACAGTCACACCTACAACTTCCAATCATGGGAAGGTCAGAGACAGGAGACAGATGTTCATGCTTAATGCTCCATGCGTGTAACATCACTCTTCTGGGTTGTTGGGATATTATAGGTAAACATCCCTGCTAGTCATTCCCTTATATATTCTTTCTCCCCTTTGGAGACCTCCACCTCAATGTATCCTATTGCTGCTCCCTTCCAGCTGCAATTTTATGTACTGCATAAGAATAGAAACTGACTTAGCCTGGACTCTGATTATTGCTGGGAGTGGAGGAATCATGGAAAACACGGGGGTACTTGATAGTATCCAGGCACACTTAAAATTTTTTAAAAGTTTCTACTAATGAGTAATAATAAGCTTCCCTCATTTAATACACCATGAGACTGTTCAGAGAATCTATTAAATTGTTCTTATTTCTCACTTATTTTAGAACACACACACAATTTAGACTTCAAAGGACTAATTAAAACATGGACGAATTAAAACATGGACTAATTAAAACGAAGGACTAATTAAAACATGGACGAAACCTGTTAATATATTTAAGTTTTCCAGAAATAGCAGTTTCTTTGTGTCTCATTTAATTCTGCAGTTTTTGCTTAATTTCTGTCCAATGATAAAGATGTAAGCCTTATAGGCATGAAATTATGGTCTCTGTGTTAGGATTCTAACAAATAGCTATTAATTTCATGGCATAGAAGGTGAAGAATATGACATAATATCTTATGTTACCTTCTGCTTATTTCAATCTGTGCAAGGTAATGAATATGGTATACTTTTAAAGCAGATTGCTTTTCAAGTAGATTTGACTGTGGAAAATGAGACGTGATTTCCAAAGTTGCCATTCTAAACATGGCATGTTCACGAACATGATCTAGAGTGAACATTAGGGTAAGGTAACTCTGGGGCTTTAGAAGTAATGCATTAGAGAAACAAGCAGTGTTAGCGTAAGCAAAATAAAATCTGTCATCCTTCTGTGATTTAGACCTGCTATAAATAGAAACTGTTTAAAAGGTGTTATTTAGTAGTTTCCATTATGCAGCTGTCTATTTAAATCATTTAATTTTGGCATCTAATCGAACTCCCAGTCTCCATCAGAGATAAATAAGAAACCATATGTGAAGGCATCTGTGGAAATCTTCCTTTTATTTATGACATTATGACATTAAAGTAAGACTCTGATGTCAGTTACTTAACAATGATAGACGTTCCTTTGCACCTATAGTGCTGAGTTCCTTGGGCATATCCCTCAGTGGTATCTTATACCTACTGCTGTTTGCTTCATTATATACAGATGCACAGCAGTGGAGACAGTAATAGTCTTTCTTAATTAAATAAAGCTAAATGTTAATCAGTTCAAAAAAATGGATTTATTTTTAGTGCCTGAAACTTTTCATACTGGGCCTTTTGCTTTTAAAGAACAGGTTGTATTCTCATTTAGAACTTTACGTTTCCCCCCTTTATTTTGGGTTTGTATTTGGAGTCTTGTGGTGGGCTCTGAGCATCATAGAGAAATTATAGGTCTACAGATGTTTTCAAGATGTTCCTCTGTCAGTAGCAGATTATCCCCTGTAGCAAAATCTCATTAAAGTGCAATTTACAGAGCTCTGCGGATGTTGCCATCAACCAAAATTAAAGGCATTAATTTTTCAAAGTTCACAGAAGTCCTTACATAAATGGTGTAGCAGTTTGCAAGAACAATTTACAGAAGTGTTATTTGCAGAATTAACCTACATTAACAGAACAAATGTTGTAAGGGCAGAAGAAAGGTCTGGGCAGTGAAATTGCAGCTGTTCCCATTTTATATTAGGTGCTTGATGTAAAGAAGTGTTGAAATGTAACAATGACTGCTTGCTGGGTGAAAAGTTGAGAAGGGAAAACAGGAATTTGAACGACCTCACTAAAAGAGTTAAGCTTAGCCAGAGTGATCACCCGTTGGAGACACCCAGTGAGACCTTAAATTCTACTTTGAAACATCTGTAGTCAATATCTTTTAAAATATTCTCATTTAGAGAATGAGTTTATGTAGCTCATGGTGTGAGTACTTCTCTTCAATAAACTGCTAAATGTCTGAGAATTTATTATCTGTACCTCAATGATCCTAGCTAAGTTATATGTATGGTGGTGTTTGTGGCCCAAGGTATGGAGGTGGGACTCTTTCCTGGTAGGAGAGGTATACTTTTTTTTCTCATTATTGTATATCTTTTCCCTATGCTTGATTTTCTCTAACAAAATCTCGATGACTGAATTTAAAATATCACAGTTGAAACTTCAAAAGAATTAGAAATTTCAGAGATGAAAAACAGAAAAAAAAAGACTACTCTTTGGAAGTGGTAACTATTTGCTACCACATTTGTTTTAGAGCAGAGGGTACAGTTCTTAAAAGTCATTAATCTTTACTAGTCTTTTCCCTTTCATTACATTAGTTATTTCAGCCTGGATTGGAATCTCATTGTATAAATGAGAGGACTCATCAATCACACCTGGTCTCAGCCACGCTTTCTCTGTAAGGCTCATTCTTTCCCAACATCTCAGGGATGGGCTTACTTTATTTCAGGAAGTCTGGGTGATGCTTGGTGATTAGAGTGAACTGTTGGGATGATATCTGTGCTGGTGCAAGGCTGGTTTTGACAGTTCACGTCAATGGCACACACAAGCTGTTTCTGTTTAGTATCCAGCCGTTGAATGTGAAATTGTAGTCCCGGTGAACAGGTGTGCATATCATACAATTGCCCCGCAAATGCTCTTACAGCCTTATCAATTCTTGTGGTTTGACTTTTTCATGCATGCCAGGCTCTGTTTGCTTTGTCTGAACTCTGTCTGGATGTACACCCGATTTGATTACATAGTTGTTTTTTTCCCCCTGTGAATCTCAATAAATTCATGGACTTTTGTCAAGAAATTCACCTCTGGGTGAGTTAGTGTGATAACTGCGTCTTTCAGAAATCTTAAAAAATATTCAACAAGCAACCCAAATACAAAATTTTAAAATATAATTGAAAGGTATACAAAATGAGAATACTGGGGGAAATTTGGAAGGGACACATTTGCTCTTGGTGGATATGAAATTTAGGAACTTGTTAATAAATTCTGTTGTTTGGGAAAGTTTCCTATTTAGAAATGACAGTTCCTTAAGGGACCAGGTGGAATATATGTCCATTGGCCTTTCTGTTGAGATTTTCAAAGAGGATATCAATTATGTTCCAGAATGATGAGGCCATCTGTTAACCACGGGCTGATTTCAAATCATCAGATATTGGTAGGAACATTAAGCCTTGCTAATTTGCATAGTATCATTATCTCTAATACAAAAAATACATTTGGGAAAAAATGTGTATTCTCTGGTCCATTCAAGTATGAAGATATCCACTTGGGTCTGGTGCAAACCCTGTAATATTTACAACTGGGAAAGCCTACAGAAATTACTCATATCTGCCTTGACACAGTGAAGGCAGCAATCGTTACTTTATTATCTTTTGGACAATAAACGTGAGAAACACACACAGATGGACTATGAATTTGATTGACAGTCCTAAGTCCTAGTCAAAAATATTCTTGAATTTTACTCTAATTTTTCCTTGATTATATGTCCCTTACTTTGTTGCAATAATCTTCAATTATGTGGTAGATGATTCCTTTTCTGTAATATTAGTAAGATAATTTTCTCACTTACACAAGGTGTTATACTTTGCTTAATGTGACTTGTCTATAGAAGTATTGTTTGAATAATTTATTTTCATGTGTATTTTATAATAAATTTTCCCTACTCATACAGGATCTCTCATTTAAAGAAATAATTAACCAACAGAAATATTAAGAACTCTGACATGATAGGCGTATTCGTATTTATATTTGTACATCTAGTGCATGATAATTACATAGCATCAGAACAACTGAATTAAAATTTCAGATATTGGTAGTTTTATGAATGATTTGAGAAAGAGTACATACAAAAGTAATAGTAATTAATGAAATAAATGACTTTTAAAAAGTTCCAATCAACAAAGAAAACAATGATAAAAGACTTACAATTTTATTGGACATATTGAATGTTAATTTGTAATATTACTAAATATTGATTCTAGCCTTTGTTTTTTCCTTCATAAGTGGAGAAAAATTGTTTTTTACACTTGATTGGTCAAAACTGAATTTCCGTTAAATAGATTCTGGAGGCTCTATATTTAAGAAAAGGTCATTTGATCTACTTCTAGCCTTAAGTGATAATTTGGACAATTGTTAATCCCTGTAACTTGTGCAGTGTGACCCTCAGACTTCCTCACAGGGGCAGCTTGCACAGTAACTCAGCAACCTTGCTGTTGGTCTGAGCTGGCAACACCTCACTGAGTTCGCTCTTACCCTAAATTTGGCCTTTAACTGACTTCTTTCCAGGGACTCAGGTTCTTACTGCTATGTTCCTGTTCAGAAGCTTCCTCTGTCCCATCTCTCTTCCTGAATATTTCACCTTAAGATAGTCAACTAAGTAGCAAAGGGAACTCAATATGTATTTCTTTTGCCAAATTTAGTCAGAATCAGCCCATACCTTTGAAAATTATTGTGGAAGAAATGGACATACTCATGTTAAATGAGGAGAATATGTTTATTTAGGCAACTGGTTATTTTTCATAATCTCTGGAAATGATGCATTCACAGTGGGAGGCACCATAATGCAGTAGCAGACAGACTAGGGTGGAATCCTCTCTTGCCCCAGGACCACCCACATGAGTTTAAGGAGTGACTTAACTTCTTAATGTCTGTTTCCTGTTTGTAGAGAAGATAGTATTTACCATATGAGGTTGCTGTGAGGATTAAGTCAGAATGGTGCCTGACACACAGCAGCCACTCAATGAAGGTTAGCCAAAAAATTCACTGGCTATACTCCTTAGATATAGAAAAGTAAACACAAGTAGGCAAACTTTCCAGGTCATGGCTTGCAAAACCAGAGTGAGGAACTCAGAAGAATATGTAAAAAATCTTAACTTCCTCCTTTGGTTTCACACATGCATGATCTATACTACCTTTTGAAAATGTCTAGTTAACTTGCTTTCATAATGTGCACTATAGAGAATAGTACACTTTGTAAAAACATGTTTATTCTCTGCTATTGGAGTTCAGAAAAATGGATAAAACCTCTATTCACCATTCAGTGAACTTCAGGAATAGCTTGGGTTTTTTTGTTATAAATTTATTTATTTATTTGTTTTTATTTTTGGCTGTATTGGGTCTTCATTGCTGCCTACGGGCTTGCTCTAGTTGCGGCGAGCGGGGGCTACTCTTGGTTATGGTGCACGGGCTTCTCATTGTCGTGGCTTCCCTTGTTGCAGAGCATGGGCTCTCGGCGTGCAGGCTTCAGTAGTTGTGGCACACGGGCTCAGTAGTTGTGGCACACGGACTTAGTTGCTCTGCGGCATGTGGGATCTTCCCAGTCTACGGATGGAACCCGTATCCCCTGCATTGGCAGGCAGATTCTTAACCACCGCGCCACCAGGGAAGCCCAGGAATAGCTTGTTTTTAAACTTGATATCTGGAATGAATTCGACACATTGCTTATCTGTTTGCTTTTGTTTAGAGTCTTTAAAAGCTTAATGATGAAAATATCCATCTAAATCTTAAAAATTAAAAAAGCTGTTTTTTAATAATGAGACTTTCTCCAAACCCTCCTTGCCCTCCACCACAGGTATCAGTTTGTGGGCCTGAGAACAGTCCCTTGATCTAAATCAAGGCTGTCTTTTAGAAAATTATTATACTCCATGTCAGTTCATTCAATAAATGTTCATAGTAGGGGCAGTGCTAAAGATGGTGGTACCCAAAAGCCAATGAGGATCGTCTCCTTAAGGAAAGGGGAAACTGACATGTGCATAAGCAGAGATTAAGCAAAATAAGGAGATCGTATCAGAGAGGTGGAGCAAAGTACTCTGGGATTGCAGAGAGGGTCTCACTCACTTCAGGAAGTGATGGCAAGTGAGGGGGGCACAGATGGGAGCATAGAATTTCGTCAGGGGGAAGGTCAAGGTGGTAGGACCTAGAATAAAGATGCATAAAGGCACATGATGAGTTTTATAGGATTATAGATAATAAAGATTGAAATTATTATAAAATCATAAATACATGTGTAAAATATATTTTGAGGCATTTGACCAACACTAAAATGCTTTGTTCCTTCCCCAAATACTTCATCTTATCTTGCTTGGGTATGTAAAATGATCATATATCCAAAACCTTTATGTTGTAAAAAATAATATTAATCAGATAGTGTTCCTCAGTCTTTATAAATTTTCTTGTTTCCTATTATTCATAAAAATTTCACAGATAAATAATATATTGGTCATAAGAAAAACCATCAGGTATATATCTTCTTCATATATTAACATGCAGATATTCATGAGAAAGAAACAGAGAAAGCAATTATTTTCTTGGACAAAGTGAAGCTACTTTGTTATATGCGGAGAAATAGTAAGGTTAAATTTACTAAACTTTTAAAGGAGATTCGTTTATTTGAAACATTTTTTTTATTTAATGAAGTCAATTATCTCCTACAAATTCATTAGAAATTTGGAATTTTACAATTACTTTACCTCTTAAATATAGCAAAATTTGTACGATATTTTAAAATCTCTAAGAAAGAAGTAATCTATTGTAATAAAATTACCTAGCATAATTTAAAATTAAGCATGCTGTCATCTTTAGAGTCTATGTCAAAAACCAAATTTTATAGATGTAATATAACATTCATGAGTGATGAATACACTACTCTACAAACTATTGCTTTTAGGAATATTCCAGGAAAACTATTTCAGGAAAAATATCTTTCAGATACAAAAGCTGTTTAACATGCTTCATTGTATACGTAAGCCTTCAAGCAGTAAGTGTTTTTACAGAAAATGCTTCGAATTGACCACTAATCAAGGCACACTACATTAACTGCTGGTCACTCCCAAGTTGAGCAGTGCTTTTTCTTTCCTGTACGATGCTGACTCATGTAGACAATTTCTTCCTCTCTTATTTCTATAAGGTGCTTTGAAATATAAATTTAGGAAGTCTTTGCTGGTCATAATTTATAAAAGCAAATCTTTCCCCATTTAATTTAACTTTTAGATACTGTGAAAAGCAAGACTGTCACTGACAACGTTTCGGGGAATCATCAATGGTTGTAAGACCATATGTAAATCAAGCAGCCATTTTGTTGCTTTCACGTGAAACTGGAACAAAATGGTGGGAGGGGATACAAATGTTTTAGGTACAAATACATAACATAGATAATTGTAACACTTTTGGGGTGCCTGTCTTAAATTTAATTTTTCTTTGAAATTATCTTATCATTTAATATAACAATAGGAAACATTTATCAAGTAATGACAAATAGAGGAGACTTGTTTATCTGAAACACTGTGAACTGACTGTAGTCAGAATGGTGCCTCCTGGGCTCTGATGTTGGTCAGCGTTGTCCAAACCAGGCTCTATTCTCACTTGCTGTGTGAGAAGTGGCAAGCTACTTACTTGCTCCCAGTTTTCTCTTGTAAAATGGGTATAACAATAGATCTCACTTCATAGGGATTGTGTAATAATTAAAATAAGATAACACAGGTAAAGAACTTAGCACAGTGGTGTTTGGTAAACATCCAGAAATGTTTTAATTAATATTCATATGAATAATAAAATAAAGAAATAAAAATTGATGATAGAAGGTAATATGAATAAACTAGTATGAAAAATAAAGCCAGTTTTAGAGTAGTATAAAGGTTAAATAGACTGGGTCACATTCCTGTTGTAGATATAATAATCTCTGAATACATTATTATTCAATAAACACATAATTTAAATATAATTGATCATAATATAGGAAAAAAAACTTCAAGCTGAAAAAAATTCCACAACTAGGCTCTGAAATCAAGCCTTTTTAGCCGAGAGTGTTTGACACTAATTCTATATATGTTATGTTTTTAGTTATATATGGTTATATATATGCATATGTGTATATATACATATATGCTTATACATATTTTTAGGTGTGAGTAAACAATTCATCCTTAAGAATAGACCAACTGTTGAAAAGAAAAACATTTATAGCACAATAAAAATGAAAGTTTTATTAATACTCAGTTGTATATCTGGAATAAGATTGTCTGATCTGTAAGAATTCTTTGCTTCCGGTAGGGCGTTCTTGTGAGATTAAAATTGGCCTATTAATAATCAGTATGGTGGGCTCTTCATTACTGTAGAGGTAGAATTTCAGTCTTTAGACGTGTAAGTAGTAGTACTGGGTACTGTGTGTACATACATTTAAAAAGCAGGCACATGCCATTTTTAAAGAATAACCTAGCTCTATCTCTTTGTATCTATAGCTCTAGATTTTAAAGAATATCTGGATCATTATATATAGAATATGTAGATCTTAATATATATCATATATATCTGTATATCTATAGCTATTCTTTAAAATCCAGATCTATAGATATCTAGATCTCTATATATGATCCAGAAATATACCTACATCTATATCTATTTACATAGATAGACATCCAGATATATATCCATACTATCTATCTATCTATTATTTATCAATATAGAGATATGTAGATCTGGATCACATCACCATAGACCTCTATATCTATATATTCTTTAAAATCCATGTAGATATATATCCATACACTTTTACAGAATCAAGTAATATATGTGTGTGTACAGACACATAGTCAAAAAAAATTTTTATTTATTTATTTGGTTGTACCAGGTCTTAATTACAGCAGGCGGGCTCCTTCATTGCAGCACGTGGGCTCCTTAGTTGTGGCTCGCAGGGTCCTTAGTTGTGGCAGGCATGTGGGATCTAATTACCTGATCAGGGATCGAATCCCGGGCCCCCCACATTGGGAGCGTGGAGTCTTAACCACCGCGCCACCAGGGAAGTCCCACACACAGAGTTTTATTTCAGCCTTCCTTCACCCTCCTTCCACCGCCTTGCTGACAGTAACTCTTCTGCCTCGTGACCAACATGTGGCTTCTGTGAGCTGTGCCTTCACTCAGCTGGGGAGAGTGGCCAGACAGAATGAACTCAAGGGATGCTTCCTGCTTCCTCCTCTTTGTGCTTTTTCCTCCTTTTCCCTTTCCATGACCTCTCCATTGCTTTCCTCCTATCCTTTCACTTTGGCCGCCCCATTTTTTGGCAAGGGAGTGTTCAATTCTGCATGTTTCCTGCTTCCAATCATTTTCAACTATGTTATTAGTAAGTAAATCGTTAGGAGGGTAGCACATAACACAACAAACAAGGGTGTGTCTTCTGATCCACCTCTGTTCGCTCCCTTCCCAAGCTGTATGGGATGAGAATTTGGTTAGTAACAGCCTTGCCTACACTCTGTGTAGTGTGACTGTTGTGTGGCAACAGTAGAGCCTCATCAACTGTGTGGCTTTCTGTGCTGGGTAACATGCTGAACACTTTATACCATTAGCTCTATTTATGCACCTAACTCCACATGTAAGTATTATTCTCTTCTTTTTAGAGATGAGAAATCTGAGGTTTACAGAAATTGATAATTTAATGGTGGTGTTGGGAGGGGTACTCGGATTTGAACTCATGTCTGTCTAATTCCAAAGTCCGTGGCTGTAACCACTAGGCTTATTGCTTCAATTTTGTTTTATTTAAAAGTCTGTATTTTTCCTACGTAATAACTTAATGGCATCAGGATAGGTGAAATATGCAACTTTAGCTTATGAGAAACAGATGTTTGAGGTACATGACCAAATGGCAACTGGAAGACTTATTTCCCTCCACATTTTTCTTTAGTGAGATATCATTTGGGAAAAAAAAAAAAACACAACTTTCTCACTTTATTTCAGTAGAGAACATTTTAAAGATTGAAATGGCAGAACATGCTTGTGACAAAGGATTTACAATAGGGAAAGAAGCTAGTCTTCAGAAAATTTAGGTTACAAATGAATAATAATAATGATAATATTCCAGTGCCTTTCCTCTGAGCAGACCCAGATGATTTATAAAATGTGAGGGTAAACATCATTTCACTCCCACCCCAACCAGAGCAAACAGTCAAAGCAACAGTGTACAGCTTGCTGTAGCCGTGCTCTCTACAGAGCCCCGGAATATTTGAGAGCTTTGTGTTGCAGATGTCAAAACTGATTTAGTAATTAATCATTTAGGGAATAAAAATCTAGGTTCTTGTTCTGCATTTAGAAAAATACTGATTCAATAACCATAAAGGTTTTTATTTTCACTTACCTGGTCTCTACAGAAATTAAAATCTAGTATTCTATTTGTTAAAAGCTGTAGAAGTGCATGTACACACCAGTTTAATTTGAATGAATATGGGTGTAATATTATGTGCATGATTTGAGGGTAGGAATTTTTATTACAGGAATAAATCTGTTAGTTTTTCGACAAAAAGAGTTTTGTTTCAGGAACTGTTTAAATTTGGTTTCTTTCCCAGCGCTTTCTGACTGGTGCTTCTGAATAAAAATAATGACTAATTAGGGTGAAATCCTGTTTGAATGATAGGATTTCTGGGAAAAGAATTACCAGATTATTTTACATATCCTAGTCATTTGTAAATTGTTGTGTATGATTCCCTCAGAGGGATTCATTTGCTCAACAATTCATGATAAAAATTTGGACAAGGTTTTACTCTTAATCTTTGAGATGACCTCTAGGCCTATGGTGGCTTTTGCCATAAGTCAGGATGTGCATATGAGAACTTCTTAAAGGACCATGGGAAGCCAGGATCCCACCCTGGGGTGGAGAGAGCTTTCAAGCCACATCTGCATGCAGGTGACTCCAGGCTACACAGGAAATTCCTAGGGAGGGCCTTCTCTTTACTGCCATCCTATATTTATATTCTTTCCTATTCATTCTCAGCTCTTGAAATCTTTTCTGTAAATAGGATTTATGGAAACACTTGTGTACTGTTCAAACCCTAATCCAACACCCAGATTTTTCTACCCATTAAGGAGGCTGAGTTAGCTTTCCTTGTAGCTGCAAGAAAAATACTGCCGGTTTCACCATACTGGAATCATATTACTTCACGTGTAAATAAGAGACAGTAGGTGAGTTGGAAAAAGCAAAAGCCTGGACCTCAGAAGAACTAAGTTTTAGTATTGGCTATGCTCTTAGCTAGTCCTAGCCTGGTGACCTCGAACAAGTCACTGAACTTGGTTCAGTGATGCCTCCATTCTCTCTTTGTGAAATAGAATTTCAGAGCTGGAAGAAATCTTGGATTAGAGCAAGGATCACAGACTCAAGGGTCTAGCCTGGGGAGCTATAGGTAACGTACATATTGGGCTGGATGTAAGATAATAAAAGTGATGATGAGTGTGGTCCACTAGCGATCCAATGCCCAGTGTAGGGGAGGCAGCAGCTCACGGCTGATTGTTGACATGGGAGAGCCTGCCCAAACTTGACCTTTATATGTTTTAGGAGAAGACCATAAATCCAGATTTGCTGTGAAATCCTTTGATTTCTAAGTGTTCGTAAATATTTGAAAAACAAAAACAAACCCACGCATCTACCGGGGGGATTTGGTGTGCAGGTGGTCAGTTAGTGACTCCTAGTAAGGGAGGTAGGGGGTCCCCACAACCGCCTTCAGCTGCCAGATGAGTCCCCTTGAGATCGATGCTCAGTGCAGACCACTCTGCGGCCGTGGAGGGGGCTGCTGAGGATATATGTTGTTTTTCTTCACCTAGTTTGTAGGACATTTGAATTTTGAGTCATGTTTCCACTAGACCTAGAGTAGTTGTGCCAGCAGAGGAGAATTTCCAGGACCATATTTTTCTATTGAAATTCCATGCAACTCTTTCTGGATTAGTAACATATCCAACAAGTGAACCAACAGCACAGGCAGCGTGCCAGATGACTGGTGTTCAAATTGTACCGTTGCCCGGAGTGGCTGTATTGATAAGAACACTGTCTTGGTAGCAGGCACCTGGAGATTGATACCCCTGCACATTAGCTGTTAAAAATCTCTTCAAAAAATCTATCTAAAGAGGTTTCAGGGTAGTCCTTTGGAAAATCTCTGTTTTACATGCAAAGAGGCAGTATAGCAGTGTCTTGAAGAATTCTGTTTTGGGAAGTTAACGTCTCTTAGCCTCAGTTTCTTCATTTGTAAAATGGACATTATAATAGCAGTTTTAAAAATTGAAGTATAGTTAATTTGCAATGTTGTGTTAGTTTCAAGTGTACATCAAAGTGATTCAGTTATACATATATATATATATATACATTCTTTTCAGATTCTTTTATAAGTTATTACAAGATAATTGAATATAGGTCTCTGTGCTATACAGTAGGTCTCATTTGTTTACCTGTTTTATATATAGTAGTGTGTATATGTTAATCCCGAACTCCTAATTTATCCCTCCCACAACCTGCAACCTCTATCCCCTTTGGTAACCAGAGTTTGTTTTCTATGTCTATTTCTGTTTTGTAAATAAGTTTATTTGTATCATTTTTTTGATTCCATATATATAAGTGATATTCTATGATATTCGTCTTTGTCTGGCTTACTTCACTTACTATGATAATCTCTAGGTCCATCCATGTCTCTGCAAATGACTCAGTTTTGTTCCTTTTTATGGCTGGGTAATATTCCATTGTATATATGTACCATATCTTCTTTATCTATTCATCTGTCGATGGACATCTAGGTTGCTTTCACGTCTTGGCTATTGTAAATAGTGCTGTAATGAACAGTGCGGTGCATGTATTTGCTGGCTGCATAGATTTGAGCAAATTACTTGAACTTTTATTTTTATTTGTTTATTTATTTATCAAACCTGTGCCCCTTGCAGTAAGAAGCATGGAGTCTTAATCACTGGATCATGGGGGAAGTCCCAAATTACTAGAACTTTTAAAGTCACCTTCTGTAAAACGGAGATCATAATGCTCCCCTTCTAGCGTTGTGCAGCCTAAATGGGATAGCGTATATAAGGTAGTTCTGGCGTGTGATAAGTACGGAATATATGTTAGCCTTTTAAATTTTTTTATAAAGAATACTACTAACAGTAGAATCCCTAGCGCCTATGTAAGCAGCTACAGTCATCATGGGCAGATTTGCTTCTTCTGTAGTATTAGTCTTTCTTCAGAAATGGTATTTGTATCTTGTTGTGAATCCTAAGAAGGAAGACCTCATGTTGTTGGAAGTGCAGCATGAGACTGGGCTTGTGTGACTTGAGTTACTAGGCGGTTGTGTGACTTTGGCAGAGTTATATAACACTTCTGGGGTTCTGGTTGGCTGTAAAAAATGCTTGGACAAAATAATCTCAGAATGGAAATTCTCTGATCGAAGCTCAAAGACCTACAGCCTTGTGTGGAGGTTCAGCCCCTCTTTCAGACTTTAAGACCTGTGGGTGTAGTGACTGGCTTGCTTTCGACAGTTGGGGGAAGGAAGGAGATACAGGGGGATTGGCTCTAACACTACCAATATTTTACGCAGGGAAATGTGGGATAAATAAAGCTCGTGGCAACCTGAAGTCTAAAACACCTCATCTGTGGGGGAGTTCCCTGGTGGGCTAGTGGTTAGGTTTCTGGACTTTCACCCCACAAGCCCTGTAGTGCGGTCAACAAAAAGAAAACCAAAAAAAAAAAAAAAAAAATTTAAAACACCCCTTTTGAGATATATACATATATTCATTTTGTATATATATCGCCAAAGCTCATTGTTATGGATAGAAATTCGGAATACAATCCGGTAGTGAACTGATCACACCGCCTATGTTTTTCTTTCTCTCTCTTAGTCTATAAATAACCTGAACTTTAGAAAACAATTTTAAATGCTAAGGACATCTTTGATATAACATAAAGTAGTTCCCGATGAGGGTTGCTTGTTCCCCCCCATAACAGGAAACAGCCCCCCTCAGCCACTTCATTTCCTATTCATTGTATGAATGTGTATATGTATAAATGAAGAACAATGGCACATTTAGTCTAGAAGCAAAAGGAGATGTTCACAACCAGAAAGTAGCATTTGATACAGAAAGGGAGGGTGTACCCACACACATAAGCAAAGGAAGGCAACTAATGAATAAAACATCTTTTTAGAAGTGCAGAAAAGTCAGTTGCACCATGTTAAAGCCGTTGCCAGGCAACATATCTTTTCACAATAAACACTTGTGAGTCAGATAACTCATGGAGACATTGAATTGGCAAATGTAACTGCTCTCAGGCAACTTCTGCAGGGTAGAGAATGCTCACGATCCTTTGCACAACATCAGGAATGCATCTCTCCTTGTAACAACTTCTCCTTTGAACCACATCATTTGTTTTCGTCTCTTCATGGGAATTCCCAGTCTTTATGCCCAATCCCTCTTTATCTTGCAGGCATCAGGATGCACATGCAGATCAGGAACACATTCTTCACGGTCTAGGGCTGGGAGAATGCAGGCATCCCACCTCAGGTGTGGAATGTGCAACTTTTGCAGAGGAGTTTAGAAATAGGGAAAGCCAGGGCTATGAAGAATCTCTATTGGCTCAAGAGAAAATTAAAACAAAACAAAACAAACACCACGCACGTTTCTTTATTAAATCCATTCAGTGAGAGAAAGAAAATACCCCGAAACTTGGTCACTGGGAAAGACGCAGGACACATCCGGAATAGTGATTGTCTTTCAGAGGATGGAATGAGCTGACCTCAGGACCACCCACCCTTGTATTAGCAGAGCAGACGGAGAAAGCAGGTTTCAAACAGTAACTTGCTATCTGATATTCCTGGCAGAAATACAAAAACATACTTCCAGCTCAAATTTATGGCACTATAATGTATTCCCTCTGAGCTTTCCAGATCGTTCCCGTTGCCAAATGTCACCAAAACATAATCACAGCGACTAAACAAATTAAATGTTCGGTTAAAGAGAAGCCCGAAAAAAGAAAATGAGTAAGGGAAAGAAAAGCCCCCAGATTGGTAATAAATTAATGCCATATCAGGCTTTTTAGTCAGTGAGTTTAGAGCCAGGATTTTACAGTGCTGCTATGGTGTCATGTGACCAACGTAGGGAGAGTTCCTTTCCTGCCGATGGGCTACACTGCACAAACCAGGGCTCCATAGGTTCTGCTTTGTTTAAGTATTGCAGCAACAATGGCCACCTTTAAAAAAATAATTTTAGATTATTCTCACTTCATGCTTCAAAGCATATCTCATTTTTTTGTGATAGCAAGATAAGTAACAAATAACCTTTTGTTACTTTAAGAGAAATATGAGTTCAATATTTCCCATGTTTATTGAATGAGAGATTAAACATTTTATCGCAGAAATTCCCTCCCCCACATGCTAAAGGTTAACATTTGTACACATCCTTCCAAATACTTTACTATCCTCCCATTATCCATTTTTTGGTGTGTACAAAATTTCAAAATTTGATTGTGTTGAATAATATGACAGTTTCCTTTGGGGGAAAAATGAATTAAGGTAACAGCGATCGAAATGCAGCAATTCTGGAAAAAGAAATTTAAGGCTCTTTTGTATATTTGTACAAATTTTGGAGCTGGGTATGGTCTTCAGAATTTACATATTCCAATCATTTTGTGATATAGTTGTAGAGATCAAGAATCTGGAGTCTGAAATGACTTACTTAAGTTCATCAATCTAGTTTGTTAGCTGACTCTAAAACTCAGAAAGTGGGCTCTTAGAGTTAGCAATACTTTCTTACGTATTATTTCTGCCTCTTCCTTATAATGAAATATGATATGACTTCAAAACACAAATGAAGGAGTATTATCTCCAAAATTTAGAAAGGAAACGAATAAAACCATAATGCCATTTTGAAATAGTTATCTATATTTCATAATATGTTTCTTCACTTTTAAGATCAAAATTTATTGAGGTGAGAACTCTTGTCTAAACATGTGTCTTGAATATATTGGTCAACCAATGTCAAGCACTTGTGTTGTGTAGCAATTTATGTGGATATTAATCACTTTAATAAGAATGCCCATGCCTACTCATTAATTTTTTTCTTTTAGAAATATAAAAACAAGCAAATCATAGGTCATTTAAGAAAGACTTGAAATACTGTTAGTGTATTAAAATTGATTGTCCAATTCTATAGTTGGTATTGTAGACTTAATTGTCCAATTCTACAAGTCCATATGTGTTTTTCTTAGAACTAAATATTGTCACTTTATTACATACGTCAAAAATTGTACTGTGGGGGGCTTCCCTGGTGGCGCAGTGGTTGAGAGTCCGCCTGCCGATGCAGGGGACACGGGTTGGTGCCCCGGTCCGGGAAGATCCCACATGCCGCGGAGCGGCTGGGCCCGTGAGCCATGGCCGCTGAGCCTGTGCGTCCGGAGCCTGTGCTCCGCAACGGGAGAGGCCACAACAGTGAGAAGCCCACGTACCGCTAAAAGAAAAAAAAAAAAATTATACTGTGCACCTGCCATATATGTTAGTCATCTTAATGCATTAGTCTTGGACGAGATACTAAGCTTATTCACCCATGAGACAGAGATAGTAACACTTGCTGTAAACATTCACACAGGGACAAAATGAAATCACAAATAGGAACTTATTATCTATCGTAAAGCACCATACAAACATAACAAAGTATATATTTTATTCCTTATATACAAATATCAGGAACAAAAGTACAATATTGAAATTTCCTTGTATTGTCTCAAAGGGCAAATAATTAGCAGGAAATTAGTGTAGCAAAGAGATACTCTAAGTAGGTTAACATGCAAGTGTCTTTGACCTTTATGACCAACTGGGTGCTTGAAAGTATGGGAGAAATATGTTTGGCCAATGGGTTCTTATTATATGTCCATGAAGGTTTTCCATACATTTGTCAAAGTTTTAAAAATAATAAGACTTAAAATGTTTATTCTGAATAGACAAATTTTTACTACAAATTATGTTACAATTGAAATAATTAATTTTGTTAGAGAAATTCATATCAAGTTGTAACAATTTCAGCCTATCTTTTGTAACTGCATGTTTCTCCTATTGCTTTAAAGCTAATTTAGGCCACATTATATACAAAATTAAATCTTACTTTCATAGCTACACCCTTGGGGTTCAATGAAAAGGCTTTATGAGCTAGAAATTAAAAGTACTGGTTGAAATACTATTACATTATACCAGCTATTATTAAGGCAATTTACAAAGTTGGTGCTAAAACTATGCACATTTTTCATTGTCAGCCCTCATATATTTAATAAGCCCATGGGACTGTTTGGTATATAATTTGACAAATAAAATCAATTGAAAAGTAAATAGCAAATCAATGGCATTTATCACAAAAGAAAATTACACTATACCTACAGCAGCATTTACTTAACCCAATATTGTTATGAATTAACACATTTATACTAAGTGATTCCAGGAAGATATTTGGGTGCTGCATTCCTTGACTATGAATAAATATGGTTTCATCCCGGCAATTTCCTCTTTGAACATGGGAAAAATAATGAAATTTATGAGAGTATACTTTCAATAAAATATACTTCTGACTTTTTAAGACTCTCATAGTTTCTCTACAACAGTATGCTGTGATGTGTACATATGATTATGTTGTATGAAAGTCCGATGGTCCTCAGAAAATTTAAAATATATTTCATAATTTGAAAGAATTATTATATATATAATTTTAAGCTAGATAATAGACAGCTATAAATTATTCCTTTGAAAGACTTGAAAAGATTAGTAATATTTAAATCACTATAACATAAGCAAGCATGTGCAAAGGTGTGATTTTTATCATCTTTAGTCTTGTGTGTTAAAGTGGTTTACAGTTATTCCATATGACTGTATAAGTTCTTATGAAAAATGTATAAAACAAAAGACACTTTGAGACATTTCTGAACTTATTTTTTAAGTACATCATGAAATTTTTGGTATGTGTTATGGTATTTCATAATGAAAAATCTTCTCTATCAAGAGAACAGTATTTGACGGCTTCCAGTACAAACACAAAATGGCTATTCGTGTTTTCCGTTGAAGGAAAAACAATTTAATGTTCTACTTGATAAACAACTGACATATAACACCTCTTTTAATGTTAATGTTTCATTTTAATGTTTAATTTTTGTATTCTTTTGCAGTAATAAGTGATATTTCCACATGGCGGTGTATCTTTTTGTTTCTTCTATTCAGTATGGCTGATACTTTTGAACAGGTTGTGGTAACTACATTGTAGATTAATAAAAGTAATGTTGTCTTCATACTGTGTCAACCGTTAGGTTTAGGAAGAAGCAGGGGATAATTTTAGGATCTAAAAGAAGTGACTAGAAAGGTTAGAGTGAAAACAATGGAAAGTTTTCTATTCAGGAGAATCCAATCTTTTTTTGAGAACATGATACTTGTCAGGCCAAAGCAGGGGTAACAAATCCAAATATCTACATACACCTGTCACTGTGTGAATTGTGGCAATATACGACCACAGAGAATGGTGGTCTTGGAATGAACTAATGAGCAAGGGCATGCCTGCTTAGATGCAAGCAAACTGAGAAATTTAAAAACCACTATGAGACCAAAGTAAAGACTTCTGAAGGCTGAATTTGCCCAATAGGGTTATCATTTAGCAATCTCTGAAAATTTAACATTACTCTGTGTGTGTGTGTATGTGCGTGTGTGTGTGTGTGTGTGTGTGTGTGTGTGTGTGTTTTCTCAGTTTCTAGTCATGAAGTCCCTAAGGAGGTGGAGAGTGGGAAGGGGTACAGTAACTGGTTGAAACCGTTCCACAAGGAAAATTCCACTAGATTTCAAAGAGACTAATATGTTACAAATAGTCTAGAAATATACCACATATATTGCAGACACTTGAGTAGATTTTGGTTGACTACTAGGTAACTCCTGGTGAGGGCAAAATAAAGCATATGAATGATATATGTTAAATTAGTAAATTATCTAAAATTTATACTACTTATTAGGACAATTTCCATTTTGTCCAAAACACGAGGAAAATGGATTCATAATTGTTTACTTGGAAAAGCTGAAAAATGTTTGTTTTTCTGAATTTCCATATTCATAACTCCAGCAAATAATTAACGTAACTAATTTGATTGCATGGAAAGTAATTTGATTTTATGATGTCTACAACAATTAAATTTATCAAGACCCATAAATTATGAAAATAGAAAAAAGCATAATAATGTGTGAAATTTCAACTATCGAAAATGTTTCTATAAGAGGAGTTTTTTATATATTAATGCTTAGATTATTTT
This sequence comes from Pseudorca crassidens, assembly GCF_039906515.1. NCBI lineage: Eukaryota > Metazoa > Chordata > Mammalia > Artiodactyla > Delphinidae > Pseudorca > Pseudorca crassidens. The sequence goes on from NC_090300.1 coordinate 24,861,971, forward strand.
ATAAACACTTGATTTTTAGTTTAAGAACTGAAATTTGGATTTAACCTTTGAATAGTGCTACATTGATGTTAATAATATATATTATTTATTTAAAATATTCTGAGTGTTCCTATTTTTGCAACCATTCATTTGGGGCTATTAAGCCAGAAATTTGTTTGCTCTCAATAAGATTGAAGGTCAAAACTCTATATTTATGATGAAATAGAAGATAGCCATAGAATTAACGTTTAATTCCCTAAACAGTTCACATGCTTTTCTGGTGTCTCTAAATGAATGATTTTAAATATGACTAATAAGTAAATGGGGGTAAAAGACTACATTACTTAGGAATTTTATTAGGCTGTCAATTTAAATACTCATTCCTCAGGCAAAGTGCAACTTCACATTTAAATAAATGTATATTAAACACTTTAAATTGATAGCCCCAACTCTTCCCTTGGGTATGAATCATTTAGACTTTTCTAGTACACTGTTGTAAAGCACAACATTATACTACATTAATCTAGTATATTAATATCTTTGATTATAAATTTACCATTAAGAGGTGAAAGTATGTCTGATGATTCTAATGAAGTTCAAAACTACTACACAAAGTAGCAAAATTATTATTGTTTATGTTCCATCAAGAAAAAAAACCATTAGGTTTCAACTGTATCAATTATTTTAAAGCCAATTATTAAAACAACAAAACCTCCAAATTTGCTCCGTTAAATGGTCTTCAATTCATTAGCCAATTAAATTTGATTATTTATTCACACAAGAATTCACAATCAAAATGCATGTGATTTTGTTCCCTATCCTTGGTGTTGTTAGGATATAAACTATGTTATTGTTACAGCAGATCATTTTTAGATACATCAGAATTATGAGAGAAAGTTGAAATGAGATATTCAATTTGACATACTGTTCTTTTCTCTTGAAAGCCCAGATTTTAAAATTTCAGATTATACTGAACTGATTTGTTGGTTTCAAAGCTTGTCTGACACTCACACGTTTTAAACTGATAGGAATAGTACAGCACCAAACCATTCCTGGTGTGCAGGAATACATTTTACAAATTTAACAACAGTGAACTCTTTACTGTATAGATAGATAACGCATATATTGTTAACTGATAAAACAAATATGAAAATATCATTTAAAGCTGAACTAATGCTCTAACTGAAAGCAAATTATTTAATTTTAACTTACTGTATTTGAAGATCGAGGAAAATTGTATTGTTTGTTTAAAATGTTAATGTATCATTTTCTGCTTGACCTTTTAAAAATCTGGGTAGAGTGAATACTTAAAGTGATTTTGGAGATTATCTACTAATTTACCTAGATTATTTGTAACCAATAACATATTAATATGTTAAGTAAAAGGATTGCAAGTAAAGAAATTACAGATGAAATGTTCACAAATATTTTAAGTGAGTTAAGTTCCAACTTTATTTTTGTAAACCCTTTCATGTTCATAAATATATAATGGCTCACCACGTCTACTAAGTGTTTACTTCGATTCTGACAGCTAGCCAATCCTTCATTAATTAAATATATCTATCCAAGTTGGTTTTTTAAAGACATACCAATGAATTCAAATTAGTTTGTGAAATGTTAGGCAAATCAAATTTCGATTCCCCCTACTTTGAATATCCACTTGTCTAGATTCTTCCCACCTGCTGTCATGTGTTAATTTTTTTTTAAAGCTTCATCTATTTGCAAGAAAAGAAAGAAATTGGTATTGTCTTGTGTTGTTTCATCCTTAAAGCGAAACCATTTGCAAGAAAATTATAGGTCCCTAGTGTTGAGCTTCTTTGCATATTAATTTTGTTAGCCTTACCTCCTGTGGTCTTTAGTTCTGGAAGGTCTATTAGATAATACACAAGATAAATTTTTCCCTTGTATCTCTGAGCTAGTAGAAAATACATCCATTTTCTCTTAAAACTGAAATTTGCAGTACTAGTCACGCATATTTTCCCCTATTTTACAAATAGAGATTTATTTAATTAAGCATGTTAAGCACTGTAATAGTCAATATTAGTTATATTCCTGTAACCCAAGTTCCTGAGAATACATATTAATGTTAAGTAAATATAAGTATTGCACAGCGTTCCAAACTAGTCAACATAATATCACGAAATGTGAACTTTGAATAAAAGCCTGAAATCATAAGGATTACTTTTTACTATAAATAAGTATAGTTCAAACAAGTGTCGAAAGAAAATCATTCATTCACGTTGGAAATATAATGATACAAAAATAATCTATTTTAGATGGAAATCATCCATTGCTAGTGACACAAGTATATGAGGATTTTATGAAAGAAAGACATGTACTTATCACTTTTTAAAATTCCAGATATTATTCCTTCATTTCTCTCTTTATAACATTTCACTAGAATCTAAAATTAGCTTGCACTGTTTAGGTTGATCCTATTCGAAAGCTAGTATTTTGAACATTCCTAAATTTGACGTAGGAGTATTGAAACCAATTTAAGAGATTAAATATGACAATGAAAAGAGAATATAAGAGAGTGAAATAGTTATCTAGAAGTTAGACTAATTAAGAATAAATAATGAAGAGTGAGTTTGAGAAATCTTTCTCTTTAAAAAAAATTGGCACTACGTTTTTAGTCAGAGCATCGAAACTGTGCCGGCCGATAAAGGCAAGTGGTGGGATGTACTGGGAGATTGGGATTGACATATATACACTAATATGTATAAAATGGATAACTAATAAGAACCTGCTATATAAAAAAATAAATAAAATTAAATTTTTAAAAAAGGCAAGATGAACATTGTTTGCTGTTGAGAAGAGGCTCAGGGACTTACAATCTGAGAATTTTATAAAATTTCTGAACAATTTTACTTTTTGGAATTGTCTTCCTATCATAGAAAGGAAGCAATAAAAATATTACCAAAATCAAAAAAGTAATTCTTCTGTATGTTATTTAAAGCAAATCAATGATAATTTGTACTAATGGAAAAAAGTTTTAACAAGAGATTCACTAGATTTTTACATTTGTATATTTTTTAACATTATGAATTTATATATATATATATGAGGGGCTAACACTAGGGAGGAATCAAAGTGCTTCAATATTTAAAATGATATATCCAATATTGACAATTTAAAAAATAGGGTTTATTATTAATAAAGCTTTCTTCAAACTCTTAGAACTGTCGAAGAGTTGACACTCTTTGTAGTCTAAACAGATCAAAGTTAAGAGAAAATAGAAATGATTGGTGACCTAACCTCTTCATCTGAATCTACCATCATGTTACTATCACCTTTTGAATATATTTAAAAATATTATATGATACTGAAGTAGAAATTAAAATGGATTTTACAATATATGAAATCACATTTCAAAAATCCAACAAAATATTTTGATGGGAACAAGGAAACCCTTACTTTCATATCTAAAACACATATTTTTTTAATCCATCTCGAGTAGAAAAATCACAGAATATATATATTTCAGAGGTAAACAAAAATGTAGAATAAGTAATATGTTTAAATGAAGTTCTTATTTTAATTAGGTATTAGAATTAAGTTTTAAGGTAAATATGAGCCAAACAGTTGAGGAATGAAAATTATACCATTTGTGTGTAAACCTTTTTTTTTTTTTAATTAATTAATTTATTTTTGGCTGAGATGGGTCTTTGTTGCTGCACGTGGGCTTTCTCTAGTTGTGGCGAGCGGGGGCCGTTCTTCATTGTGGTGCACGGGCTTCCCATTGCGGTGGCTTCTCTTGTTGCGGAGCACAGGCTCTAGGTGTGTGGGCTTCAGTAGTTGTGGCCCGCGGGCTCAGTAGTTGTAGCTCGTGCGCTCTAGACTAGTTGTGGTGCACGGGCTTAGTCGCTCCGTGGCATGTGGGATCTTCCAGGCCCAGGGCTCAAACCCGTGTCCCCTGCATTGGCAGGCAGATTCTTAACCACTGCGCCACCAGGGAAGCCCGGTGTGTAAACTTTTAATGTTTTGTTTTCTTACTATCAAAATATTTTGTTTTCTATTACGAAGCTCAAGGATATTAAAATTATAATAACAGTTTAATGATATGTTCTTCTATGCTTCCTAATTTTATTGCTTTGTTTATATAACTACTGAGGAAAACATTATCCAGAAAATGATTTTAACCTTTAGGTATCTGATCAAAGTATAGAAGTCTGAAAGTAAGGCCATCTTATTAGAAATAGTCTTAAGAATGTTGGATAGGCTTACTTAGCTTCCTGGCTCGTGTCTTATGACAACAAAAATGTTGGAGCAGTAAGATAGTGACGTATGGTGATGTATTCCCCTAGAGAAAAATGGTGACCCCAGTCCTCACTACTTTGACTTCTTTCACTGCAGTTAAGCTTCAAAGCAGCGAACAATTTTGCAATTCTAAATTAGTTTAGATTCCTTAATTCATTTGCTTTCTCAATGATTCTAACACTGGGGAAATTGCACGAAATGTGTGATGTGGTCCCTTATTTTTTGTTAATAAGGAATATGTATATTTTTGATACATAGAAAGATAACCTTGTCAAATAAATCATTTTTTATTTTTAAAATATTTGTTTTATTTAAATTTTAAAACTGCACATTTTAATTCAGTTATTTACTGCACTAAAGCATATGCTTCTTAATTCTTTACCCTAAGAAACCTAAAATTCTGCATCTATCAAGTTTCCTCAGATTTTACAATAACTGTGATATTCTGATTCTCTTCTGAGCTACTCCTTATAAGTCATGCTCATTCCTAACTCTTTTCATTAGGCTCAGTGTATTTGAAATTTTCTCTCATTTTCTCTCACCAAGACTAAGTCGTTGCTTTCCTCAATGCCCAGCTCAAGCCAGTCAGTGTTCACTAAATACTAACCATAGTATCATAACATCTTTATGCACCAAAGATACATACAGATGTTATGACTATATGTATGCTGCTTCATGGGGCTGGGTAGCTGTTTTATCTAGTCATACCTTACCTCCTCAATTTAAATGTATGTTTCTTGAAAATAGGGACCTACTCATAAAATCTTTAATTAACAGGACTTAAAATCAAAATGAAACCTCATATTTCCTATTTTTATTGTCCAGGGTTTTTTTCACTTTATCATGATCTATGATATTACGGTGGCAACAAAAAGGTTTTTTTTTTTTTAGCACCCATTGCTAATTCACTCAAGTTTAATTGTTAAACAGCCAACCAAATTAAAATGTGACAGCATGCGTATATGTCAAGGAAGATGAGTTCCTTTACGTATGTATGTGGCAGCTACTAGAAGTCTACAAAGTGTCTTGAATGAAAAGTTCAAGAAACTTGAATAAATCTTCTATTTATTATTGCCACAATGCTTGACAGCAGTCTGGACATAAAAAATAATGTTAAAAAATTATTAACACCAATGTAGTTATTAATTCACTTTATGGATTCTTATTACCTTATATTTCACTTGTTTTAAAAAAGTAAAAAATACTAGATTACTTACCTCAACAATTATGTATCTATACTTGATTTACTTTTATAGAAGCATATTTATGTCCTTCAGGTATATTTAAAAATCATTAGGTATGAAAGCAGCAACTAACACACTATTGTAAAGCAATTATACCCCAATAAAGATGTTAAAAAAAATCATTAGGTATGTATTGACTTGAAATATTAGCACTGTATTAAAAATAAATTATCAGCCAAGTCTATAATTCAGATTATTGAAAAATATAAGATAATGTTAACATTTCTACCCTTAAAATTAATATAATTAAAATCCTGTTTTACTGAATATATTTACATTATACATTTTTTCTCTTAAAATATAAATGAATACATTTAAACAGTTTTTCTAATAATAATGCATTAGAAAGCTATTTTTTATTCTATACTGTGTAGATACTATAATTTTAAGTGAGAAAATCTTTTAAAAAAAGCTACATTAGCTTTCTCTTCCTCAGTGAGTTTCAGTTTTGATGATTCTTGGATTTTAAAAGGTACATTTCAAGAAATTTTCTTTCTTTCTCTCATAACCATCTCAAAATATAATTACTTTCCATAGAGTATAGAAAAGCTGTCGGGGCTCTTTATATTTTATAAACAAAGAGATCCCATTCTCTTTCTAACATAGGAAAGCAAGGAAAATAGATGCTGAAATCAGGAAATGGAAAAATGCAGGAAATGAGGTAGACGCCATGCAGAAAAAGAAAAAAGGAACCCCAGATGTAGTTCAGTAAAACAGCCGCTCAGGAGTATCCACAGGAGTCTCCTCTCTCCCCCAAACAATCTACTTCCACTAGAAACACATTTGCCTGATACACGTTGCTCTCAATCCTCACTTGATCAATTTGTTCTTGGGTTTTTAAGTGACTTGAATGTGTTTTTTAAGTTGCTTTCAGTGTTTGACTCAAACACATTCATATATTGAACAATTAAAATTTCCAGTGATAAAATATTTTTAGTTGATCTGCGATGTTTTATTTTAAATTTGCTAGATGTATATATTTAAAATAAGTACTGAAAAATGATGTCAAATGTTAATTTTGTGAGCTTTAAAATGGTAAAAAGGGTTTTATCATCACATAAATTCTTGGCCACATTTACAAACAAAAATTGTTTTAAATATGCGACAGAAAAAAAAATTCATTTGTTGGCCTGAACAAGTAAAGGGTCTTTCACATGTAATTTGTAACATTATGTTTTATGCAGGGGCTGGTGCACAAATTCCACTGTGGGTAGTCAGGATTAGGGAGAAAGAACTGTTTCCTCTCTAGATTTAATAGCTGGAAGCATAAGAAAGTGTAACAGAATCTTTTTCCTCTAATTTTTCACTTACTTCCCCAGGGAATTTATTTTATGGGTAATGTAGAATGGCATATACCTTTTCCCCACCATCCTAAAATATCTCAAATATTAGAAAAGCATGCTTTCCCAAATTCCATGCTTTAATAAGCCATTTATGGAACAGAAGACTCTTTGTAATCCACGTTACACACATGAAAAAATGTTTGATATGAAGACTTCATACTATGCCTGGGAAACCCCAGCTGACCTTTGTTTGTCAAAAAACTTTCACTTTCATCATGTGCAAAAGCCAAAAGCGTCCAGTTTTTAAACAAGTCATTTGACAACATGGGACTCTGATGTAACAATCCAAAACTAAACCCTGAAACTCAGCAGCTTGGGGTAATAAAAAGATGAAGGGCTAGGAAAGCTATTACACAGAGCTAGGTGTGTGTAGAAGGGAGACATCCAGAGAAAAGATGTTTCTGGAACCCATTTCAGAGCACACAAGACCTACTGCTCGCTTCTCAGCAGGACTGGTCCTGAACGTGGTATCCAGAAGATGCTAGCTCTTGGTTTTCCACGGAAGTCTATCACATCACAACAGTGCTTGCAATTTGGAGAAGATGGTAGAATTCCTGGATTGCATGAATACGGGAATTTATTACTTAGGTTTTAATAACTAGGGAATGAGAAAGGTGCAGGGCTGTAAACATTCATATGCAGAACTAACTAAAGCATGAAATTAGCTACATGTTAGTCTGAGTTTGACATCTGTCCTTGAAGGTATATGGATCCTGTAACCTGAAAAAGCTCTGGAAACTATAGGAACTGTCAGGCCCTTAGAGGTCTGAGGGTAATACTAAAGGCCCAAGAGGAGCGGCTCTGTTTCTATTGCTTGGATGACCTGAGGGAGCTAGATGAGTTGAACTTTGAAGAGTGCAATAGGTTTGGAGTACTCCCGAGGTTGGAAAAAAGAGAATTGTGGCCCAAGCACTAAAAGGTCACATATTCTGGAATGAAACTGATATAACCCCTATCTGTATCCTTTGAAGCATTCTCAGGAACATCAATGAAAGAAACCTATTATTTGAGGTCAACTGACCATAATATTTGTGGCAATTTCATTTTCTTTTGCTTATTATTTCATCAAATACGGTTATTTGATACTTCAGCACTATTTTTGAAAACTACTACTACTATATGCCAAGGTCTGAGGTATTTGCAGAGAGAGATAAAGATATACATGCCATAAACTTCGCTCCATTTAATATCTAGTTAGGAAGATAAAGCCAAAATGTAAGAAAAGTTTTACAACAATAGAAACAAAGACAACACATGATAAGTTTGGAAATCAATGAACACTCTTTATGGTTTGCATGGCACCCTGACCACTAACAGAAAAAATATGTGCTTATTCTATGTGTTAAAAAAATAAAATACTAGATTTTAGACTGGTATTCAGAGACAGGACCCAGGATCACTTCTAAGTTTTGATTTCCTGTTGCTCCTGGTTAGTCGTTTGTAGCAATACAACGAACTTTCTCAGCTGTATAGTTTGTCTTCACAATCGTTTATTTACTCACTCAACAAATATTCTTTGAGTGTTTACAATGCAAATGGAAATGGAACTAAACAAGACATATATGGTTCTTCCTTCCTGGAATTTGAAGTCTAGTAGAGAAGACAGATGTGGAAGAGTTAATTTCAAATGTAATCAGTGTTATAAAAAGAGATGTACACAGTGCTATATAAATACATGCCAAGATCTAATCTAGTCTGAAGGCATTAGAGAAGAGAAATGCCTTTTAAATCAAGATAAAATAGTAGGAAACTTTTAGTTAAGAACATGGAAGCAGAAAGAAGTAAATGGATTTTAGGGATACTGAAGAGACATAAATGACAAAGCTTAACTAGTCTCATGCTTGAAGTGTGACACCCACTTCTCTGCTTAAATGATTAAAGGGATGACAGTTTTGCATTTACAAATAAGGAGGCTAGAGTTTGGAGTAATGTGGGGGTCAAGAAAGAAAGGGAAAAATGCATTCCCTACCTGCGATGTGAAACTTCCAAGTAGGTGGTTAACTATTTGGATTTTGAGGTCACAAAGTGGTTTGCTCTGGCTATATGTGCTTGCGGGTCACTGTTATATATTATGGAGCCCCAAGGAATGACAATATTAATAAAGAAGGGAAAGGCAGCAGGAGAGCAAGAAAAGGACAGAGGAAAAGAAAGGGAAAGAAGTTTAGGAGAAGGAAATGTTCAGTCAGAATAAATACCCAGAAAGGTCCAATACATGAGTATTGAAAAGATTCTGTGTTACTTAATGTACTGTACTCTTCTAGTTATCTGTTGTAACAAATCACACCAAAACTTAGTGGCTTAAAGCAGTCATTTATTATTATTTTTCATGGTTTGGGGGTGAATTGGGCTCAGCTGCTCTATCAGATAGCTGCTGCCGTGGAATCGTCTGAAGGCTCGATCAGATAGGACAGCGAACATAGCTTTCTCCCTCACGTGCCCAGTACCTCTCTCCAGCAGAGGAGTTTACACTTTGCAGAAACTGCCAGGAGAGATAAGAACTACACCTAGATATGATACAGTGTTACTTTTTTTCTAATTCAATTTTTATTTCATGTTGGAGTATAGTTGATTTACAATGTTGTGTTAGTTTCACGTGTACAGCAAAGTGATTCAGTTATATGCAAGCATACGTCCATTCTTTTTCAGATTATTTTCCCATATAAGTTATTACAGAATATTGAGTAGAGTTCCCTGTGCTATACAATAGGTCCTTGTTGATTATCTATTTTATATATAGTAGTGTGTATATGTTAATCCCAAACTCCTAATTTATCCCCCCTACCTTTCCCCTTTGGTAACTGTAAGTTTGTTTTCGAAGTCTGTGAGTTTGTTTCCATATGGTGTTACTTTTGATGTTTTTGGGCTGCCTAGATTCGTGAGTTGCAGGCGTGTGAAAAATAATTCTCTTGATGGAGGAGCAACAGGGACTTACGGCAGAAGAATGTGTGTGATTGGAGATATTGTTATGGCGATCTTCTGAAAGTACATTCTGCTCTAAGTAAATTACAGTTATCATTTATTGCATATTCTGTACAATGCGATGTAGTAGAAACTTTATATACATGATCTCCAAAGTTTACAGCAAAACTTTTAAGGTGGATTTTGTTATCCTTTTATTACTAAGTGAGAAAATTAGCTCAATGTGGTTAAAACACTTGTCCAAGGTGTCATAGCTAAGAAAATAGCAAATACCCACTTACGGTCATGACTTCTTACCTTCAGTAAACCACTGAACTTATAGTGCTTTTCTATAAATTTTTTGAAGTACAGATGATTTACAGTGTTGTGTTAGTTTCAGGTATATGGCAAAGTGATTCAGTTATACATACATGTATGTTTGTGTCGATTCTTTTTCAGATTCTTTTCTATTATAGGTTATTACAAGATATTGACTATAGTTCCCTGCACTATACGATAGGTCCTTGTTGTTTATAACTATTTATTTTATTTATTTTTTTGCGGTACGTGGGCCTCTCACTGTTGTGGCCTCTCCCGTTGCGGAGCACAGGCTCCGGACGTGCAGGCTCAGCGGCCATGGCTCACGGGCCCAGCCGCCCCGCGGCATGTGGGATCTTCCCGGACCGGGGCACGAACCCGTGTCCCCTGCCTCGGCAGGCAGACTCTCAACCACCGCGCCACCAGGGAAGCCCTATAACTATTTTTAAGTGGTAATTACTAAGCAATAATTGTCTTGTTGGCAGCGGACAATATTCATTTAAGAGGGAGGAGAAGGAAAAGAAGGAAGAGGAGGAGGAAGATGGAGTGCGAAAAGAAAGAAACGAAAGCTCCATGGAGATGGCCAGATGCAGGCCGTGTTTCCTCCTATACCTCTAGTGCCTTGACTAGTGCTTAATACATACATGTTAAATGATTTAAAAAGTATTTAGCTATTCCCATTTTTTGAAAATTATAGTTAACCCTCCAAATAATCCCTCTCTATATGGTACTTTCCCTTGAAATAATGCTTATTGAAAATTTTTGGGAGCATATTGCTAATTAATGTAGACTTCATACTTGCCGTCACCAGCATCGTCATCATCACAGGGCATTAAGTTACTAGTTTCTGGTATTATTGAGATGCAGATTTTGTCCTCAAAACACTCCTCGTGTCAAAGAAAGGAGAAAAATATAAAGACATTAAAAAATCCCCCTAAATGTACATGCCAATCTATAATACGGAGGTTCCAAATCAAAGTTAAATGTATGTATGAAAAGATAAGGAGTGTATCATGAGTTTTATGTTTCAAAAGAAGTTTGGGAAAATCTTTTGGTTAGTATGAGAACATTTCATAGGATTTCACTGGTTCTTTGAATAAGGAAGACTTATTTGAATAAGGAAAAATCAGTGGTCATCCACAAGAGTATGCCCTGTGCTCCATTATTTCTGAGATTCCAGAAAGGCAAGCATCAAGAGAGAAGACCACAGGGACAAGGAATTGGTAGGAGAATGCTGAGCATTTGTGAGCAAAACTTCTCTTTCTAGCTTCAGTGCCAGCAGGTAGGACCTTTTGAATGCTGCCCTTTTCCTTTTTCAGTTTTTTCTCTTTTGCTCTTCTGTTTGATCTCTTACCTCCTGAACTTGACAATCACTGTGCAGGCACCCTGCCCTGCACCTGAAGTGCTAGCTAAGCTCAGTGAAAAGTATTTAGGGACTGGTTGTAGAATCTTTGGTGTTTTAGGGACTGCCAAACCTTCCGCTGTCTCTAAGAGGACAAATGGCTTTGAACAAGCATAATTCAGCTATACGGAATGGCCTTAGATGAACTCATGTCTGGTACTTCTCCACAATGATGGTTAATATCTTGACCACTGATAATATGTAAAATAATTTAATAGTTAGAAATGATAAGCCTGGGTTTTAAAAATCATAGAGGTCAATGTAAAGCCTATAATTTGGATCCTAATAAAGTCAGCAGTGTATTTTTATATTGATGAGATCTGGTCAAAGGGATTTAGTTGACTTCAGTTTCAATATAAACTAACACATAATCCTTTCACCACCACCAATAAGACTGGCATAACTTGAAGATTTCTTTTATTAAAAGTTAAAAGTACAATGTCTGGCATAAGGAAAGAAATAGAATCACTATACCCATTCTAATTAAACCACAGCTGTGTTACTGAATTTAGTTCTGATCGCTGTATTTTATAAGAAGAAAGCACTTGGTATAATAGTGTCCGAAAGCTATCTCAAAGGATAAATATTAGAAGTTACTAGAGGAAAGACAGGAAAGGAAAATGTTAAATGGAAAGTACATAATATCCAAACTTGCGTAGAGTCATCTGGTGGGGAAATCAAGGTTCAGCAAAGTAGATTAATTTCCTTATCTGCAAGTAAGGAACCTATATTCATTCATTCTTTGAATAGTTATTGAGCTCCGCTATGTGCGAAGCATTGTACTGGGTGCTGTTGATATGGAAGGGAACAAAACATACAAAAATTTCTATCTTCATGGAGCTTGCATTGCTTTTCTTCATCTTGAAATGTAAAAGTTCAGAGTAGATTGCTATCTTTAATTCTAAGCTAAAAATCTTAGCAAAGTTAATACCATTACTGGCAACAAAAATGCTGCAGAAACTCTTTATGCGGGGTTTTAGATCCCTGCTATGTGGACACTTCAGCTGCCTTTAAAATTAAAGACAACATAGAACACATGATTCCATCATGTGTTCATGGGTAAGTAACTAAAGAAAAAAAACCCACAGTGTGAACTTACTCAACAAGGGCTAACAAAAATATTGAGTCTGTAGAGGTTCATCTGAAATCAGACAACTCACCTTTCTCAAACTTTGATTTCAACTTTCACATGTGCATTCACGCCATGTATCGTATGGGTCAGTGGGCTGAAACCACATGGTTTTTAAGGCAGTTAACATTATCAAAGGAGCATCTGGAGGATGTTCAAGGTTAATGAGAATTCCATCCATGAACATTTCATTGAACTTTGGGAGTTCCTTCTAAGGTGTCTAGATTCAGTGTTATCATTTTTATCAATATGAGCTAAAATTTTGCTTATATTAACATTCTCTTTTCACAAATAAAATGTCAGAAATGAATAAACAGCACTCTCAAAATTTCCCCCACTTAATATATAAAAGGTTGTAGACTTATAAACAACCAGCCACATATATATATATATTATATAATATATATATATGTATATATATACAAGCACACATAACACAAAAGCAAGTAATGCAAATATGGTCTCAAAGTAGCTTTCTACAAAACACGGATATTTGATTGTATTGCAGCACATTTAAAATAGTCTATTTTTATTTTGAGGTACATTTCTTATGCCCAAAGTTGTTTTTTCCTTTTGTTTCCTAAAAAAGTTCACTCAGTATAGCCTGTTGCCGGTGAGGGCACTGGGGCTGAGAAGGGTGAAGTGACTTCTCTAAAATTAAACAGCTAGTAAAGGGATGAGTCAAGATTGGTTGAAATGGGTGATCCTCTGACTAGACGGCCCACGTGTCTCACTCTTTAATTCTGGCTTCTCCGGTTGTCCTGACCTAATCTGATTTTTTAAAGTGTTTTTTTTTCTGTTTTCTGTGCATTAATGTTAAGTTAGATAATAGAACAAAGAGAAAATTTTCAGGAGTGGAACTCTGATTCTAATGTGCACACACACACACATACATACACACACACAAACACACACAGGTACTGACTATTCTCCAGAGGAAAAGTAATTTCAAAGAGTTAGGTCTTAAAAAAAAAATCAAAAACCTGCCTGCAAAATTGATTTGATCAATTTTTTGATTTGATCTTACTCTTTTCACTATTTTCCAAAGGAGGTGTGGTGATATTTAATATGGTCCAGACATTTTTATTTATTTTTATTTAACTATAGTTGATTTATAATATTGTGTTAGTTTCAGGTGTACAGCTTCAGATTCTTTTCCATTATAGGTTATTACAAGATATTGAATATAGTTCCCTGTGCTATACAGTAGGTCCTTGTTGGTTATCTATTTTATATATATTGCTGTGTATCTCTTAATCCCATATTCCTAATTTATCCATCCCCTTCCCCTTTTCCCTTTGGTAACTATAAGTTTGTTTTCTATGTCTGTGAATCTGTTTCTGTTTTGTAAATAAGTTGATTTGTATTATTTTTTTTAGATTCCACATATAGGTGATATATATAATATTTGTCTTTCTCTGTCTCACTTGCTTTGCTTAGTATGATAATCTCTAGGTCCATCCATGTTGATGTAAATGGTAGTATTTCATTATTTTTTATGGCTGAGTAATATTCCATTATATATATGTACCACATCTTCTTTATCCATGCACCTGTTGATGGACACTTAGGTTGCTTCCATGTCTTGGCTATTGTAAATAGTGCTGCTATAAACATTGGGGCACATGTATCTTTTTGAATTAGAGTTTTCATCTTTTCTGGATATACGCCTAGGAGTGGGATTGCTGGACATATAGTAACTCTAATTTTAATTTTTTAAGAAACCTCCAGATTGCTTTCCATGGTGGCTGCACCATGGTCCAGACATTTTTGAAGGGGAAATCACGATCCATGTATAAATACAGTAGTGATACTTCCTCACTCAAAGATGGCAGTAGTTCTTAGTTGAGTTGTTGAGACCTTTATTGAAATATAACATACATACAGGAAAAAGTACACAAATTACAACTGTGAAACTTGACTCTTTATGAACTGAACATACCCATGTGAGCAGGACCCAAATCAAAAAAGAGTATATCATCAACAACCAAGAAGACCCTGCTGTGTCTTCCATTCTCATGTCTCTCCAGTGATAATCACTATCTTGACACCACAGATTAGTTTTGCCAGGTTTCTAATTTCATATTAAATGAAATTTGCAGTATATATATATAGGTACAGTGTTTTCACTCAACATTTTGTTTCTAAGATTTTTCCATTTGTGTTATGTGATTGCAGTTTGTTCATTTTCATTGCTCTATAGTATTCAGTGAGTAAATCACAACTTATTTATGTATTCTACTCTTGATGGACATTTTGGTAGTTTCCAGTTTGGGGTTATTATATATGTTATTGCTATTAACATTCTTTTGCATATATTTTGATGGATATATATATATATATATATATATATATATACACATACATATACACATGTATATATACATTTCTGTTGGGCAAATACCTAAATGTGGCATTGTCCAATACATTTGGAAAGGTCACTCTAATTTTGGCAAGTACAAAATAAAGGTCTATGTAAAGAGACATTTCTCTATCTCTACATGTATTTAAATTGTTGCTCCATGTGCATATAAAAATGACCTTTACTGAGTTGTGTTGACAAATCTTGAAAAATAAGGAAAAAAATATGATTGCTCATATTATTCATCACCTAGAGGTAATAATCACACGTAGTGTTTTTTAGAGCCTTTAATGATGTGATATGCATCTATATTTACATAGCTAAAATTATATCTACTCAGGTTACTTCCATTTAGCAGTATATTATTAGAATGTTCTCATGCCATAAAAAGAAGGATTGTTTGGAATGGTGGGGTGAAGGTAACCAGTGGTGTTATAGAGGCAAAGGGTGAATGTTTTAAGATAAAGTAGTCGAACACTGGAGTGAGGCCAAGAAAGGAAACATTTAAAAAGAGTCTATTGGATTTAGCAACTTGGAGATTATTGGTGACCTTGGTGTAACGACTTAAGTGGAATAATGGAGTAGAAGCCAGATTGCAGTGGCCTGATGGGTGAATGAGAGGCGAGGAAGGGGAGGCTGAGTGCTCACTAAATTTGGGGGAAATTTACTTTTCCTTGGAAGGAGTTACATGGGGACACATTTTACAAAGGTCTTTTCTTCATTTGCTTTGCTTTTTTTTTTTTTTTCTTTCCCTTCCATTTTCTTCCATTCCCTTCTCCCTTTCCTTTCCTTTTCATCTTTTTGTTGCTTTTATGGGAAATAATATTACAGTAGTCCCTCCTTATTCACAGGGTATATGTTTCAAGACCCCCAGAGGATGCCTGAAGCCACGATAGTACCAAACCCTATGCATAATATGGTTTGTCCTAGACATACACACCTATGATAAAGTTTAATTTATAAATTAAGCATGGTAAGATTAATACCAATGACTTAATTATAAACTAGAGTAATCATAATAATACACTATAATAAAAATTACCATAGGTCTTAGCAACCTTAGCATATAATATTTTTTTTTCTTTCCTTATTAAGTTGAGAACTTTCACCTTTCACCTTTTCACTTAAAGGAGACACTTTACCACTTCTCTTTGGCATATCTGAATTGCAAGCATCACTACTCTCATGGACTTTATTAAGTAAAATAAGAGTGACTTTATTAAGTAAAATAAGAGTGACTTAAACACAAGCACTGTGATACCATGACAATTGATCTGATAACAGAGATGGCTACTAAGTGCCTAAGAGGTGTGATTTGCTGGACAAAGGATGACTGCTGTTCCAGGTGGGATGAAGCTAGAGGATGAGAGATTTCATCACGATACTCAGAACAGAGTGCATTTAAAACTTATGCATTGTTTATTTCTGAAATTTTCCATTTAATATTTTCAGACCGTAGTTGATCTTGGGTAACTGGAACCGAGGAAATCGAAACCTCGGTTAATGGGAGGACTACTGTAATACTGTAATTCCTATCGCCCCTCATGACCTTTTTGACACTTCAGCCAGAGCAAGGTGAACAGAGAAAAGAATTATGTAAGGTTAAGAGATGTGAAATTTGCTCGACTCGGGGTTGTAAATGGAGTTTGGTTATAAAATGATTCTAATATAGATGTGGCAGGTTCAGACCATGTTAGCTGGCTGAGCCGCCAGAGCTGTAAACTCCTTTGGTCGTATTAGCTCCTTACCCACTCTACAAACAGGTTGTTGGTGAAAAGTTGTCATGGCACCTCTGCAGAAATCTTTCCCCAGGGTTTGGAGGGAATGTTGTTGGTCCAGAGCAGCTTTGAGGAAACGGTCTCTTAAATTCAGCATGTGTATTTTATTTACGATTTTTATTCTTTAAAAAAAGTAGTACATAGGCATAATAGAAAAATTTTTTTATTAGTAAGTATACCATTTCATTGGATGGTCTGATCAATAAAATAAATTTCATAATTTGGATCCTTGAGGGAATTTGGGGAGTTTAATTATTATTTAGAGATGCCAAGGAGGTCAGTGGGTGTCTAATAGGGGTGGGTGATGAGTTGCAAATAGAACGCACATATTTCAGAGGTTTGTCCTGCCCCAAACTGACAAGTATATCTCTGATTCTCATCTCTCAGCAGTAAGTGAATAAGGTTAAAAGGCAGAATTTACTGTGTTTTCCTAGTTCATATTTATCTAGAATTCTATGATCTCTCTTGAAGTTGCTGGGTTTTGTTAGATGTAAGGACAATGATAAATTTGCTTAATAATAAACATTATAATTCTCAGAGGAATTTGACATATTCAAGTCACTTCTCAGGGAGGATTTAATGATGAGTATACTGAGGGGCTTTCATGCTTTTAAAGCTAACATCCTTTTGAAAACTAGGGACCAGCTTATTCTGAAGCATTATGATGAATGACAAATTACCCTTGTCAAAATAGTTGAAAGTGTAAACATGTATTGATTTGCTAGTCCTTGGCTATGTATATATTTGTGTGTGTGTTTTCCGTTCTGAGCCTCAAGGGTTAATGCATATTTATAAAGGGATATTTTTGCTACTAGAAATTAAAAGGTTTTATTAAAAAAAGAGAAAAATTAAAGGATGGTGTATACGTTTCTTGTTGCTTGCCTAATAAATTACCATAACCTTGGTGGTTAGAACAACAAAAACTTATTCCCTCACAGTTCTGGAGGCCAGAAGTCTGATTTGCAGGTATGGGCAGGGCCATGCTCCCTCCAGAAGCTCTAGGGAATATTCTTTTCCTTGCCTCTTTCAGGTTCTTTTAGCTCCAGGCGTTCCTTGGTGTTTCTTGGCTTGTAGCCAGCATTCCAATCTCTGCAGTCTTCACATTGCCTTCTCCCATTCTCTGAGTCTCTCCTTTGTCTTTTATAAGGACATGTTACTGGATTGAGGAGCCATCCAGATAATCCATGATGATCTTAACTCAAGATCCTTAACTAATTATATCTGCAAAAACCCTTTTTCCAAGTAAGTTCAAATTTACATGTTCTGGGGTTTAAGGCATGGACATATTTTTTGGGGCCCTCGATTCAACCTACTATAGATGGCTATTCCAGTATTTCACTGGGGCTTGACTAGATATGTTTAAAGTTAATTTTGCTTCATAAAATGTAGGTTTTGGCTTATGTATCATTTAGGATTGGTCATATATTTAAATAACTTGCTGAAATAAATGTAAAAAATGTAAATAACTTGCTGAAATAAATGTAAAAAAAATGATCTTCCAAAATCAAAGCTGGCATGAATTATAAACTGGGTTTATGCTATTTTCTTATAAAGTGTCACTTTAACTGCTAAATGGAAACGCCCACCATCTTTTTCAGTATCATGTGAAACATGCTGTAGTTTATGTATATCAGAAATTCTGTAAATGTTTTTGGCAACTACTGGGCTATGTTTTTTTCTGTTTTCAATTTTTATAATTTAAAATATTTATAGTTTCTTATAGCACTGTCTTTCAAGTGTTCCTCAAATGGTGGGTTGCTCTGGTGCTGAAAAATGGGCCTGAAAATCAATAATACTGGAATAGAATTTCATTTGGATAAAACACTGTGAGGAAGGCCAAACAATCATGATTTTACTCAGTGCTGACATTTTGTAGAGAACACTGAGAAATGTAAGAGATAAGCCTGAAAATGTGAAAGAAGCATATGGTAAAAATATGCTAACATGACTGTAGATGTACATATTCTGTAAATTCATCACTCCATTGACATTTATTTTTATCTGAAGGGTTGTCTTGAATTTTGTGTGGTGTTCAGGAAATTATCCCTAACATAAAGTACAATTGCCTTATGTATATAATTCTGTATTCTGTTTTTTCTGTGATATTACATCATTAGCTTTTTCATGTTATTTTTTAAAAAAATTATTTATTTATTTTTAATTGAAGTATACTTGATGTACAATGTTATATAATTTACAGGTGTACAATATAGTAACTCACAATGTTTAGAGGTTACACTCCATTTATAGTTACTATAAAACATTGACTGTATCCCCTGTGTTGTACTATATATCCTTATATCTTATTTTATACATAATTTCATGTTATTTTGAATAAATACATAGTATTCTTCCATTTTGTATGTATAATTTACCTCACCAATTTCCCATGTTTCATTTATGTTCCTTCTACTATTTTTATCATTATGTGTAACACAATAATGAACATATTTGTGATATGATTTTTCCGTATTTCTCATAATGTAGTCATATTAGACCCGAAGCAGAATATCATCAAAGAACATGAATATGTTTGAGTCTTGTTAATATGTTACCAAATAATTTTCTAAAAAATGTTAAAATATTTTCATTTTCACAAGCAATATATAAATTTTTCCCCAGTTTTATTAAGATATAATTTACACACAGCACTGTATATGTTTAAAGTGTACAGCATAATGATTTGTCTTACATATATTGTGAAATGCTACCACAGTAAGTTTAGTTAACATCCATCATCTCATATAGATACAAAATAAAAGAAAAAATTTTTTTATTGTGGTAAGAATGTTAGGATTTACTCACTTAACTTTCAAATATACCATACAGCGATGTTAATTATAGTCATCATGTTGTACATCATATCCCTGTACTTATTTAAAACTGGAAATTTGTGCCTTTTGACTACCTTCATCCAATTTCCTCCCCACCACCTACCCACCCCCCACCTCTGATAACCACAAATCTGATCTTTTTTCTGTGAGTTAGGTTGTTTTATTTTATAAAGATTCCACATATAAGTGAGATCATACAGTATTTGTCTTTATCTGATTTATTTCACTTAGCATAATGACCTTAAGTTCAATCCATGTTGTAGTACAATAAATGGCAGGATTTTCTTCTTTTATGTGGCTGAAAAATATTCCACTGTGCGAAATATTATACCACAACTTCATTACCCATGCATCCATCAATGTACATTAGGTTGTTTCTGTGTTCCATATTTTGGCTGCTATAAACAGTGCTGTTATAAACATGAGGGTGTAGATATCTTTTTGAGTTAGTATTTTCATTGCCTTTGGATATATTCCCAGAAGTGGAATTGCTGGACTATGTGGTAGTTCTATTTTAATTTTTAAAAGGAACCTCCACACTCTTTTCCATAGTGGCTGTACCAACTTACAGTCCCACCAATAATGCACAAGAGTTCCCCTTTCTCCACCTCCCTGCTAATATGTATCTCTTGTCTTTTTAATGATAGCCATTCTAACAGGTATGAGGTGAAATCTCACTGGTTTTGATTTTTATTTCCCTAATGAATAGGGAGATGTTGAGCACCTTTTCATGTACCCATTGACCATTCATATGTCTTCTTTGGAAAAATGTCTAGTTGGGTCCTTTGTCAATTTTTTAATTGAATTGTTTGGTTTTTTGCTATTTAGTTATATGAGTTATTTATATATGTTGGATATTAATCATTTATCAGATACATGGTTTGCAAAATCTTTTTCTCATTCTGTAGTTTTTTTCATTTTATTGATAGTTTCTTTTGCTATGCTGAAGGTTAAATAGCTTGATGTCATCCCACTTATTTATTTTTGATTTGTTGCTTGTGCTTTTGGTGTCATATCCAAAAAAATTATTGCCAAGACCCATGTCAATGAGCTTTTTTCCTATGTTTTCTTCTGGGAGTTTTATGGTTTCTGGTCTTATATTTAAGTTTTAATCAATTTTGATTTAATTCTTCTGAGTGGTTTAAGATGTTGGTCTAATTTCACTCTTTTATGTGTCAATATCCAATTTTCCCAGCACCATTTATTGAAGAAACTGTCTTTCCCCCCCTGAATATTCATGTCTTCCTTGTCAAATATTAGTTGACTATATATACGTGGATTTATTTTGGGGGCTCTCAATTCTGTTCCATTGATCTATGTGTCTGTTTTTCTGCTAGTACCCTACTTTTTTGATCACTATACCTTTCTAACATAGGTTGAAATCAGGAAGTGAAGTGCCTCCCACTTTGTTCTTCTTTCTCAGGGTTGTTTTGGCTATTCGTGGTCTTTTGTGGTTCCATATAAATTTTAGGATTGTTTTTCTATTTCTCTAAAACATGCCATTGGAATCTTGATAAGGATTGCATCAACTCTATACATGGATTTGCGTAGTATGGATATTTTAATAGTATTAAAACTTCCAATCCATGAACACATATACCTTTCCATTTATTCGTGTCTTTTTAAATTTCTTTCATCAATGTCTTGTGGTTTTCAGTGTAAAGATCCTACACCTCCTTGGTTAAATTTATTCCCAACTATTTTACCATTTTTGATGCTATTGTAAATATGATTGCTTAATTTTTTTCCATATAAGTTGTTGTTAGTGTATCAAAGCATTACTGATTTTTTTTTTTTTTTTTTTTTTTGCGGTACGTGGGCCTCTCACTGCCGTGGCCTCTCCCGCTGCGGAGCACAGACCCCGGACGCGCAGGCTCAGCGGCCATGGCTCACGGGCCCAGCCGCTCCGCGGCATGTGGGATCCTCCCAGACCAGGGCACGAACCCATGTCCCCTGCATCGGCAGGCGGATTCTCAACCACTGTGCCACCAGGGAAGCCCAAAGCATTACTGATTTTTGTGTATTGATTTTGTATCCTTCAACTTATTGAATTAATTTTATTAGTTCTAACAGTTATTTTGTTATATACAGAAAACAGAATTTTCTATATATAAAATCATGTCATCTGTGAATAGAGCCAATTTTACTCCTTCCTTTTCAATTCTGATGCCTTTTGTTTCTTTTTCTTGCCTGATTGCTTTTGTTTCTTTTTCATGCCTGATTGCTTTGGCTAGGACTTTCAGTACTTTGTTAAATAGAAGTGGTGAGAGTAAGGACTCTTGTCTTGTTCCTGATCTTAGAGAAAAACCTTTTCAATCTTTCACCATTAAGTATGAACTTAGCTGGGGGTTTGTCATATGTGACCTTTATTAAGCTGAGGTATGTTCCCTCTATACCTAATTTGTTGCATTTTTATTACCTAATTTGTTGTATTTTTATCATAAATGCATGTTGAATTTTGTCAAATGCTTTTTCTATATCTGTTGAGATGATCGTATTTTTTCTTTCATTCTATTAATCTGTTACATCACATTGATTGAAGTATATTGAAACATCCCTGCATCCAAGAGATAAATCCCAACTGATCATAGTTAATGATCCTTTTAATATGCTGCTAAATTTGGTTTGATAGTATTTTATTGAGAATTTTTTGCATCTATATTCATCTGGGATATTGGCCTGTAGTTTTCTTTTGTTGTAGTGTCCTTTTCTGGCTTTGGTATCCAGGTAATGCTGACCTTGTGAAATCAGTTTGGGAGTGTTTCCTTCTCTTTGATTTTTTGAAAGTGTTTGAGAAGAATTGACATTAATACTTTAATAGTTTGGTAAAATTCACCAGTGAAGCCATCTGATCTTGAGTTTTTGTTAACTGGGAAATGTTCGAAGACTGATTAAAATACCTTACTAGTAATTGGTTTGGTCAGATTTTCTATTTCTTCCTGATTTAGTCTTGGTAGGTTATATGTTACAAACATTTTTTTTCTATTTTTTCTAGGTTTTCCAGTTTTGTTGGTGTATAATTGATCATAGTAGCTTCTTATAATCCTTTGTTATCTCATTTATAATTTTGTTGATCTGGGTGTTCTCTCTTTTATCCTTGGTTAGTCTAGCTAAAGATTTGTCAACATTTTTTATCTTTTCAAAGAATCAATGCAAGTTGATTTATTTTTCTATTTCTTTTCTGTTCTCTATTCCATTTACTTCTGCTCTTATCTTTATTATTTCCTTCCTTCTGCTAACTTTGGGCTCAGTTCTTCTTTTTCTAGTTCCTTGAGGCATAGAGTTAGGCTTTTTATTTGAGATCTTCCTTGTTTCTTAATATAGACATTTATTGCCATGAACTTCTCTCTTAAAACTGCTTTTGCTGCATCCCATAAGTTTTGGTATATTGCATTTCCATTTTTGTTTATCTCAAGATACTTTTTTATTTTCTCTTTACTTTCTTCTTTGATCCATTGATTGTTCAAGAGACTGTTGTTTAATTTCCAAGTAGTTGTGAGTTTTCCAATTTTCCTCTTGTTATTGATTTGTAGTTTTATACAGTTGTTATCAGAGAAAAGATTTGATATTATTTCAGTCTTCTTGAGTTTTCTAAGACTTGTTTTGTGGCCTAAAGAATGGTTTATTCTAGAAAATACTTCATGTGCTCTTGAGACTGATGTGTATTCTGCTGTTGGCTGATAGAATGTTCTATATATTTTTTTATTTTTTTTAATTTTATTTTTTTGTGGTACGCAGGCCTCTCACTGTTGTGGTCTCTCCCACTGTGGAGCACAGGCTCTGGACGCGCAGGCTCAGTGGCCATGGCTCACAGACCCAGCCACTCCGCAGCATGTGGGATCTTCCCGGACCGGGGCACGAACCCATGTCCCCTGCATCGGCAGGCAGACTCTCAACCACTGTGCCACCAGGGAAGCCCTAGAATGTTCTATATGTATCTGTTAGGTTCATTTGGTCTATAGTGTCATTCAAATATGCTGTTTCCTTATTAATTATCTGTCTGAATAATTTATCCATCATTGAGAGTGGGGTATTGCATTCTCTGACTATTACTGAATTGCTGCTTATTTCTCCTTTTAATTCTGTTAGTTTTTGCTTTCTATATTTAGGTGCTCTAGTGTTAGGTGCATAAATATTTATATTTGTTATGTCTTCCTTGATGGATTGACCCCTTTATCATTCATAATGACCTTCTTTGTCTCTTTTTTTATCATTTTTATTTTAAACTCTGTTTTATCTGATATAAGTATAGCTACCCTTGATTTTTTGGTTACCATTTAGTTGAAATATCTTTTTCCATCCCTTCACTCTCAGTCTATGCTTGTCTTTAATGCTAAAGTGAGTCTCTTGTGGGCAGAATATCATTAGATCTTGTTTCTTTGTCCATTCTATGTCTGTGTCTTTAATTTTATTTTTTTGTGTGTGTGTGATTTTGCAGTATGCGGGCCTCTCACTGTTGTGGCCTCTCCCGTTGTGGAGCACAGGCTCCGGGCACGCAGGCTCAGCGGCCATGGCTCACGGGCCCAGCCGCTCCGTGGCATGTGGGATCCTCCTGGACCGGGGCACGAACCCGTGTCCCCTGCATCGGCAGGCGGACTCTCAACCACTGCACCACCAGGGAAGCCCCTATGTCTGTGTCTTTTCATTGAAGAATTTAATCCATTTATAGTAGTTATTGATAGGTAAGGACTTACTATTGGTGTTTCTTTAATCGTTTTTGCCTTTTTTTGAGATCCATTGTTCTTATCCTGCTATCTTTTTTTGTGTTTTGACATTTTTTGGTGGCTTTGGTTTTTTTCTTTTTTTTTTTTTGGGTGCTTCTCTGTATATTCACAGTTTAATGCAGCTAGTGAGTATTACTTTTATGACTAGAGAACGCTGTTATTTAAAATATTAAAAAGAAACCAACATATTTCAGTTCTCTGCATTAAGTCAATAAATTGCATAATCTCTAGATCTTTGGATGAATTTTACTATCCTTCTCCCCCACATGGCACCCCCCCAAAAAAAACCACAAAGCTACTTTGAATGTGTGAGTGTGTGTTAGAGTTTATGTGTGTAGTACATATTGTGTATAGACATAAACTTCATGAAACACGACTTAGAAGTTTTCTAGAATCTTCATTTAGTCAATTTGTATAAATTGCCTGATTTATAAGTGTTTGCATGTGTGTGTGTATGTCTGTGTATGCGTTAATTTGTTAACCTGAAAATAAGACTTTGAAATTTAGGAGCATTTCTAAAACATTAGTTTGTTCATATGGAAAAATTTAGTATGTGTTACTTGATTTTTTTCTTTTATTACCTTAGATTTCATTCTGAATATATTGTCTGGATGTTCTTTTGTTGTAGTCATTGCAAGATGTTATGATCACCAGTGCACATACTACAAAGCATAATAGTTTGTTTTACATAATTATGTGATAAAAATTTCAAGGAAGATGCTTTAAACACACACACACACACACACACACACACACACACACACTCATGCATATATGAAAAACACCAAACCTCATGAATCCCTCTTGTGCAATAAACTAATAAGGCCTATGGCCTGCTTTCCTTGGCTACGTGCTTTTATTTTGCATTTTTCTGAATCATAGAATATCCTTTATATCTCAGGGTAGTCAAGAGAGAACAAACACTCTTTTAGTGATTTTTAAGTCTCTCCTTTCCTGACCATAGGCTTTTTTTTAAAAAAACAGATTTATTTATTTATTTATTTATTTTTGGCCACGTTGGGTCTTTGTTACTGTGTGCAGGTTTTCTCTATTGTGGCGAGCAGGGGTTACTCTTCGTTGCTGTGCATGGGCTTCTCATTGTGGTGGCTTCTCTTGTTGTGGAGCACCGGCTCTAGGCACATTGGCTTCAGTAGTTGTGGCACATGGGATCAGTAGTTGTGGTCCACAGGCTCTAGAGCGCAGCCTCAGTAATTGTGGCGCATGGGCTTAGTTGCTCCACGGCATGTGGGATCTTCCCGGACCAGGGCTTGAACCCATGACCCCTGCATTGGCAGGCGGATTCTCAACCACTGCGCCACCAGGGAAGCCCCGACCATAGGTTCTTACTCAACTTGTCTATTGTGCATTCTGGATTTAAGCTCTCAAAAGGAGGCAATCTTAATTTTATAATCAAATGCTTGGTTAATGTAAATAATCTATGAAGGCTAAAGCTAATGTATGCCCAATATTTGGTTTGCTACATGCCAAGAATATTATGGTGGCCCATACTTAAAATTTCTAAATGTAAAAAAAGTTCTTTGTCTTAGTAGAGTAAAATACTACCATGAAAAATATTTATCCTCAAAAGTTATAGAATTATATTTAGAGACCAGCTAGGAGTAGGAGGTATAGGAATTAGGTTCTCATAGGTTCACCCAGATCGCAGGGCCCCATATTGATTGGATTATTTCTGTGTCAGAAATTATTGCTTAAGTTCACCCATGACCTCAGGAGATGATTTACCTCCTGAGGCATTGTTTTGAATAGCAGAAAGACACTCACGATCAGTAATAACCTGGAAAGGACTTTGGGTTGCCAAAGATCTTTTCCAATTCACCTTCTTGCTCTTTGTAAACTGAAAAACAGGTATATACTAGTTACTGTTTCCACTTAGATTCTTTTCTACCCTCTGTCCTTCTTTCCTTCTTTTTCACTCTATTCAGACAACAGAATAAATCAATTGTTTGGTCTGCAGGTTCCCCATGATAGAAAAAAATTAATGGTGAGGAGGAAAGAATTTCCACTCTGAGGAGAGCCTGGCTGTTCCACTAGATTCCAGAGTGACCCGAGTGAGCAGGTGATTGCTGACAAAATGCTCTTTTTGGCTGAGAAACTGACTTCTTAAAAAATGCATTTATTTATTTATGACAAGCAGACATTCCAACTTTAATTAAAATTCATGTATATATATTTGACATTTTACACAGACTAGAGTTTTAGTAAAACTGTAAAATACTTCTGGGGGCAAGGTTTGTTTAGGCTATAGCTCTGTCTGCAATGACAGCCATGCTCTCATCTTGCAGTATCCAAAATAGAGAACACAGATTTTGGAAAAAATATGGTTAATCTGGGAAGTGTGATTTCTTAGGTGGATAGTTATGCTTTTGTCACTTTATCACACATAGTAATATCTTTATTACACCAAATATCCCTTTCCAGAAAGTACAGGGTAGTTTGCATTTTAGAGAACCTGATTAGAACATTCAAATCACATTCTCAACTGGTGGTCACTAACATAATAGTATTCTCTGAGGATTTTGGTAATACTGCCTCTCCATGGCTCTCTTCTCTCTCTCTCTACACAAATGCTTTGCATGTTGTTACTACGAAAATCCTTTCAGGTACCAGAGTCTTAAAGAAAGATCCTTTTGTGTTATCAATGATGGAAAAATATGTAGAAACCCTTCTAAGGGAGTGTTCTTTCAGAGATAAAAGCACCTTAAAAAAATAATAATAATAAAAAAATAAAAAAATAATTTTTTTAAAAAAAGCACCTTAAAAAAGGTCTACCTCAGCAATTAGAAGTCTAAAAGATTTCATACTGGGGACCTGTCCTAGTGTTTGAAGTCTTGATGATAAAAAATGCAAATAGAGAAATTTTTTTCAAGAAAAATACCTGCACTTATTACTTTTTAAAGAATTTTATGAAATGGAGGAGACATACATTTGCTTAACCTCTCTACTAGTATTTTGTCAACTCATGCTCTTCTTGGAGGAGATATTATTGAAAATTTCACATGCTGATATTTCTAAGAATTAATGTAAAAATAAATGTGTCCATATATGAGATGATATTCAGAATATAGAACATCATAAAAATAAAAAGATAATAAGAAACTAAATAAAAATTGATTCAGAATCTCATATTCAGTTGAAAAAAGGGGGCCAATTAGAGAAGTAGTGGTAATTGAAACCATCAGGGAAGCTGCTGCTTGGTTACAGAATCAATCTCTGGTGTTATGCTGCCTGAAACATCATTTCCATACATAGACTGTGGATCTTCCTGTACCCTTTCCGCAGAGCAACTGGAGCCCTTTGGTGATTACCCACCAATTGAGCATGAGGTAGGGTCAGCAAGAAAAGCCTGGAAGATGTTATTGCTGATGAGAATTTAATCTGGGTTAGTGCTGGAATGGACAAAGCCTATAGCTAAAAAGGGGGCCTCCACCTTCAGGCCTGGCTTCCCATTTCACTTAGCATGATATTCACACTCCTTACAATGGTATTCATAGCTCTCCTGAATCTGCCATCTATTTACTTCTGTATCATTTCATTCCATCCCTTGTTCCCCACCACTGCTCTCCAGACAACCTGGGCTTCTTTGCATCTTCAGATATTGTGTGTTCCTTAAGGCCTTTGCCTTTGCTATTCCCTTTGCTTGGAATTCTCTTCACCAAGAATTTTCCAGAGTGGATTTCTTATTGTCACATCAGACACAGCTTAAATATCATATCACCTTCTCAGAGATGGCTTTCCCAAACACCTTAGTTGCCTCACTGCCCTGTAATTCTATCACAATAGTTTATTTGATTTTTATGGCTTGTATCATGATCTATACTTTTATACTTCTGTGCTTACTCTTGCATTTCTCTCTCTCCCACTATAATATAAATTCCATGAAAATAGGATGCATACCTGTCTAATTTACTGTTATTGCTGCAGCATTGTCAAATAAATATTGTTGAATGAGTGGTTTTACATAGTAAGAGCAATAAACCTAGTCTATTTTAACAATAAACTTGATTTGAGAATATGGGGTTCATCAGGACCCCAAAATAAGTGAATTTGAGGTATGTTAAAGAGTAGTTTTTAATGCACACAAGATTTTAAAATTATGAGTATCCTACATTAAAGTTTTAGTCAATATCCAAGGTACCAAACGTAACTGTGCTTTGACCTATTGATTCTCAGAACTGTTCAAACATTAAATATTTTCTATTAAAATGACCATTTGCATCATTTTTATATTGGGAGGAGATAGAAGGCAGAAACTTTCAAGACATAGATAAAGGGAAAATTTCCTAAAGGATATTATTGGAATTAGTGTGCTGTGAAGTGAGTCATATTGAATATATTTAAATCATATACTCAGTAGATTTTAGCTCGGAATATATTATTTCAAAATATAAATTAATAATTTGTACTGGTTTCACACAAATTCTTTAATAATATTAGTTAAAATTTGTTAAGCCAGTTATAATTAGGCCTCTGTTTCTTTTAGTAGAATGTAAGGAGAAGCAAGCATGTAAGAGATAAATTCTGCTTGTGATGAGAGGTGAGACCTCACTGGAGGTGAGATCTTTTGGTTCCCATGTGCTTCCTCCTTGAATAGAACCTGAAATCCTGTCTGCCTCTTATGACTTTCTCTCAAATGAAGCCTTGAAAGGGGTGCAGCTGGGCCAAGTTATGGTTCTTGAGGGACCAGTAACATTGACTCCATTGCCCATCTCGTTCTTCCTAAGACAGAGGATGTCTGGATGGGGACAGTGTTCTGTGTTAGGACCAGAAGTGGGTACACAAGGAGAACAGACCTTGGGTCAGGATTAAGGTACTGTTTTCTGACTTATTCTTTGTATGTAAATAAAACCTAGGAAAAAAATCAGAAGAAATTATATTAGTTAATGTATCAATTAATTGCATAGCAATTTATTTATCATTTTGAATACTTATTATATGTCAGGGACTTTCCTAGACACTTTCACATACTTCATAATCTCTACTGCCACGAAATATATATTTATGATAAACATGAAGCAGTTAAGATCCATCTACCTGTCTCACTTTATGACTAGGAACACAAATTCACAAAACATCCAGCAGATCTAGGGGTATGCTTATGTTCACAAACGAATCAAACTTATGAATATAGTTCCCTTAGCAGCGTTCTCTAATCTACCATTGATAAGAACAGCCAGTGACACACATTGAGAAAGATGGAAGGGAAAAACAAAAGCAACCAATCACGTTAGATCTGGACCTACTCTGCACCCAGGGAAATAAGAGACTATCTACCATCACACTGGAAGGATGTGGGAAAGTCCTCTAACCCCAGTGTATCTGCCACATTGAAACGTCACAATGTCAGGCAGCCTCAGCGTTAAGTACTTCTCTGGTTAAATTCTGAGGGTCCTGTTTGAAATGAGTTGATCTGGGACTGACTCACATTAAACAATCATTTCTCTTTAATACTTTTGCATAATTTAGTCAATGATTTATCTAACAAAGAAGGACATGGGGTAGGGAGGAGGGTAGAGTGTGAAGGAACAAAAATTCATATGCCTTAGCTTATTATGAATATTAGAAAAAATAAAAATACTTTGTAAACAATAATATGATAGGTGAAGTAAGTTATCATAATTGTTTTCTACTACAAAGTGTTGCCTATGGTGGATCCAGAGCATAATTATTGAGTCTGATTCAATCTTTTAACAAAAGTGTCCTTATAGTGAGAAGCCAGACACTTTAATATTATAGAGGACATTAGTCCAACGATTTTTATACTACTAATAATTTTTACTTGAATGAATACTTCATTACAATTTACAAATACCATTTGAAGTAACTATAATAACTAAGTTGGATATAATTTTAAAACCAGCTCTGTTGAAGGCCAAATGTAACAGACAGAAATACAGAACAAAACACAGAATTGTTTTTTTGTGATAAATTTAGAAAACCAAAGAAATAATTGGTAATGAATAATTTTAAACATATGGCTTATTTTTTTATCTTAATATTCTTAAAAAGTTTTGAATTTCAGAGGGCATGTAGTTGAAATTATTCAAAATAAAACCTCTTAGGTCTATGGATCTAGTAAAGTTGGTTTTTAAATCATTTGATCAGGTCCATAGAAAGCAAAGGTTATGGATTTCCTAATTATTTTTGGAACTTACTGGATATAAACTTTCAGATATGCATAGGTACCTCACACATCTTACCATTTGTCTACAGAATTAAGGGTTCATGATCACCTTAAAATACTACATTAAATTTGAGGGGATAGAAGTAATTTCAAAGATCAAGTTTTAGCACTTCTATTTTATGAATCACTAATTTTTCCTTAAGTTATATTTTTGATCATTAGTCAAAAATGTCAAAAAATCAAATGATTTGTCAGGATTATTTTCGTAAGTAATTCAGAACATTTTAAGAATAAACTGGGGGGAATTACATACATAATATAAAACTAAAGTGTGGTTAAAAAATTTAAGCATACTCTTTTGACTAAATTTTCATTGAACATATCTATATGATTAAAAAAGATCAAGAAGAAAAGGGAAAAGATTATTCAAATACGATGACTTAACACTGTTTACTCAGCTGTCAACATTTTTATATTTGGATATCTTTTCTCTGCTTTTTCAGAGCATTTGGTGATATGTTAGAAAACATATTAACTTTTGGCTATTGTGAATTGTATTTCTGTTCTTAAAACCATACCCAAGGGGTATTTCGTTACAACATATTACATTTCAATTAAGCAGATTTCCATGTAATTGTCTTGTGTATTTTGTCGACTGTCGAATAAATATCTTAATCTTTTCTCTGAAAGTAATTAAACAAACTATTACATTACTTTTATATTAGAACATCCTTATTTCAACTAATTGGATTTATTGGATTGATCTTGACTTACAAAGTTTCTCTCCTACATTTTCAGGTATTAACATAACGTAGGAAATGCTGGTTGTCATTAAATAACTTCAGTGATAGTGTTTCAATTTATTTTTTAGGTAGCATTAATTGTTTTCTCTGTAAAAATCTTGATAAAGTTTTACTTTTAAAAAATTTCAAATGCTTGTTATTTTAGTTATTCCTAATGGTCATTTATGTATAATATTTTATTAAAATAATTTTACTCCATGTCTTTATTTTATTTTCGTTTACATTAAAACACATTTTAAACAAATTGATAACCTGTCTTGTTAAGAGCAGTTACCAGTATAAACAGACCATGTTTGCGTCAGTGTTAATTTTGAGAACTTTAAAGTCTATTATGAAATGAAAAATTTATGCAGCTAAACAAACAAATATTACATATGTGGATGGAAAGTATCAGTAAAATGACATCAAATACATTTCATAAGATAGATGTACAAATGCATTTCAGTTCTTTTCTCATCAGTCTCCTTTTTATTTTTAGACAGTCTTTATGTGAATACAATGACTTCAATATCAAACATTTTAAATGATGCTTGAAATATCAGTCACTTGACTTTGATGTCACACACAATTAAATCCAACCCATCTTCTCTCAGTTAATAACAGCAATCTCACCAAGTCTAGTGCCTAATTAATACCAGCTATTTGTCACAAAGAGGTGACACATGTATATCAGAAAGCTTGAAATATTGTTTTGTGCTGAAGTGTAGCCAGCTAGCCCTGCAATATAGAATCTGTCTTATGTGTGATTGGCTTTAAAGATTTCAAAGGCCCCCCGAGTTTAGTGTGTTCAAGCTGGGATGCAACAGCGCATAGAAGGTGTTACTGATGTGAGGGGTCCCTTTAGGCTGCTTAGTACGAAAGTATTTAGAAAAAAACACAGCTTTCTCTGAAAGGTTCAGACTTGATCATTCACTTAGGTAATGGCCAGAATTAAGAATAAAGTCCCTATCGTCATTTGCTTCACCTGTAGTTTGTAAGCTACGTGTCAGAATACACAATCATAAATTATATTATTTTATTGCAAAAACTTTTCTGCTTCCATCAAAAACTCTCTTTACCTATGTTGGTCTATATACAAATAAACTGGTATCTGTCAAAGAAGTAATGCTTCTTCTTAAATTCATTTACAGACTCTAATAAGAGGTTGACTTACATTTAAATAGTAATTACTAGTCATCAAATTAGGTGAAAATGTTTGAGGTATATACAGGTAGAATATAAACTATACAATTCTATGAAAAACTAGATGGAAAAGCTGGGGTCATTTGTTGATTGGGTACTTATAAACTTATTCATACACATTAATATTTAAAATTCAGATCAAAATGTATAAGTTATGAAAGATGTCTTTTAAAATGTGCCTAACCATAACCAAAGAGTTACTACCTTTCTGTAGCTTAGAGTTTTCTGCTAATATATAAAACTCTCTATTGTGATATAGAGGAAAATTAAGTGCGGCTGAAACATTGTACTGATATTAAACAAGCATTCTCTCTTCTTAGAAAAGGAAGGAAAGAAAGACCTAGAGGAGTTGCCTGCTGCAGATTAACTGTAGTTCTGGAATTTTCCCCACTACTCCAGTTTTTCCAGCTTACTGTCCTTACGGCCCCCCCTCTACTCCCCACCCCCAGAAGGATGTTTAACCTCAGGTTTACTAGTCAAGTAGTAATTTTTACTTCTGCTCACTTATTGAAATCAATGGGGAGAAAGTGCTGACTGTAGTTGAAAAAAAAGAGAAGAGTTACCACAGTGCTACAAAACAGTGACTACTAGAAAATGGAAATGCTTTAGAAGAATGGAGAGATTCTACCTCCCTCAATGGTTAGAAGACTCTAAACAACTACTTATTTGAGGCAGCGTGGTTTAAAGTAAACAATGCTTGTGGCCACCAGGGAAGTGCCCAGTGGCATAGTTTCATTCTTTTCAGGCTAGCTCAGTTTTCAAAGGGTACCAAGTCCAGGTCTTTTTTTTTTTTTTTTTTTTTCTTCTAGGTGGAGGTTTAACGGAGTGTTTCTTCAGATATAAAAACAACTGCAAAGAAGAAAAAAAAAATCAATAGAAACCCTGAGGTTTCTTAGATATGCGATGCTAAATGAATGATTGGACCATTGTGATTTTTCACTAGCTTCATATATAGACATAGCACCCCTCTCCCCAGTTTGGAGCATTTCTTTTTCATCTGCCTTTAACTAAATTTAGGATACTTGTTCCGTTAAACAGTCTCTAATTCCTAGACAGGTTTTGAGCCTGGAAAAAATAGCCGTGGGCTTGTGTGTGTTTGGTGTCTGAGGCCAAGGCTTCTATGTTGACTCTGACAGGTCCTGGGTGCTCTGAGAAACTAGAGAGCCATCCCACAAGGGACAGTGGCACATTCTCAAGTTTGTAACGTGGTTGCTCATACAGATGTTGTAGCAGCTTCTGTCTGTGACCTCCAGATCCTCCAGCAGCCTTTCAAATGCCACGTCAGCCAGACTATTTCCAGGTGCAGAATGCAGCCCCAGCCCTGTATCATTCCAAGATCGAACATCTTAAGCCAGATTGGGGCATTGGAGAGAGGGTTAGGGCGCCCCCCTGAGTATTCCAAACGCAGTTCTGGGCGGTTTAGGCCAAGCAGGCAGGAGATCCAGCTGGGCAGATAAAAGACACCAAATGATTTCTCTCGTGAGGGAATTATCTTTTTGTTTGTAACTGCATTTTTGGTTCCTTCTCTTTTGTTTTGTTTCTTCTTACACAAACGCTACGATTCTATTTGGAATTAAGTCAAAATATTAAAGGAAATACAAATTAAGCTTCTATTCTGGTTAAGATACTGTGGTAAGCGTTTGCCAGGTTGAAGGGAGAGAATCCACTAGTCCTCTTCTTCTTTGCTGACAACGGCTCCTGTTTCCTGGGGGAGGCATTTCACTACATCTTCTATTCAGTGGCTGGTAGTGTGGTGATTGGCTCCCTTTAAAGAAGACACTTTAAATAATTGGCATTTCAAGATTTGTAGGAGCTTATGCTTTCAGAAGGAATTCATGGGATGAAAGAGGTGAAGATAGAATTTGATTTTCACAGAGTTAGAAATCTGGCTGGTATGAGGGTCACTGAAATCCACTCTTGTTTCTTGATGGGCACTTCAAAACATCACCATTTTATCAGAATGAAGGTTGACATTATTTTCTCACAGAACTTCTGTGCTTATCTAGCCTGCAAATAAGTATTCAGAATATACTTCAGAGTGGTTCTGAAATGACCCTTAGTTTTTTCATCTTTTTTTTTTTTTTTTTTTTTGCGGTACGCGGGCCTCTCACTGCTGTGGCCTCTCCCGTTGCGGAGCACAGGCTCCGGATGCGCAGGCTCAGCGGCCATGGCTCACGGGCCCAGCCGCTCTGCGGCACGTGGGATCCTCCCAGACCGGGGCATGAACCCGCGTCCCCTGCATCGGCAGGCGCACTCTCAACCACTGCGCCACCAGGGAAGCCCCAGTTTTTTCATCTTTTTATACCTTGTTTATCTGTCTGTGGTTGGGCTTTCAGTTGTGTGCATGTGGACCAGCAGGACAATCAGGACACAGAGTTTGGGGCCCTGAATTTTCTGAATCAAGATCTGTCAAGGAGGTGTACAATAACTCATGTGATTTAAACATGGATTGTTTCTGGACTTCATATTTTTTGTCGGCTCCTTTAAACTGCAGTTATTTACAGAATACTGCTCAGAAAGTGCTGGAATGTGTGATGTCTAATTGGTTTTATGAACCTCCATGGGATTTATGAATATATATAATTTTTATTCTTTGGAGTGCTGAATATGCAAAATTCACCTGGAGCTTGCCGACTGATTTCTTGTAGGTCTTAGTTGATTTACTCTGTGAACTAGCTTCATGTGATGATTACTTGTGGTTAAGTTCAGTTACTTAACCACAAGTGGCATTTTTTCATTATGTGTATTAAAAATACAGGAACATTTAGTTTGCAATTACACTACATAACAAACTTTGATTGATATGCAAAGTCAGGTTAGTTATAATTCTTGGCCAACCAGTGGAATTTTATCTATGCTTTAATTAAAATTTCACAATGTGACACCTTCATCCCACATTGTATTTCCCAAAAGGATGCCACGTGAAATGAAGTTTTATTATGTCTATTTGTTTATTAGGAAAGAAATTTCTACTTTGTCTTTTCATACAAATCTTGTAGTTTGATAGCTTAAGATAAATAAAAGGAAGCTAATTTATATGCTTTGGAAATACACAGTTGATTCTCTCAGGCTTAGTAGATTTTGAAAATAAAACAGTCTTCAAAATTTAACTCTTCTTGATATCTTCAATTTACTGATGACATATATATATATAGTATATAAAGGTATATGGCTTACATATAGTTTAAAGATCTAGAAACCTTGCTATACCAATGGAATCTAAAATTTGTGAAGGGATAGGCTAGCATCATTCCTTCTTTTGTGGAATAGGTTGGCTAAGGTATAGGCCAAGTCACAAAAATGCCAAAGCATCAAACACAAGTGGTCAAGGATAGAGATTTGGTTGTAGAAATAGATAAAGACCTGGGATACTGTAGACAGAGAAAACAGGAAGAAGATCAGAAACAGAGCAGAACATTAGAATCAGACTGCCAGGTCAAAGTCAGGCTTACCACAGAGCAAAACCAGGTTGGCAAACTAAGGTCAGGAAACTGGGAGGTCAGAGTCAGGAGGGCAATGGGAAGCACCATGATTCAAACACACAGACTGGGACAAGGTGGGGCCAGAGAGGCGGATCACCAACTGGGAGGTGATGCCTGGGGTTCTCTAACATCTGGTTACCCCTGCTGATTTCCATTCCTCTTGACCCTGGCTCGTAGGTTAACCCCTGTGTGCCTAGTGTGCTTACTTCCTGCAGAGTTCTAAAATTTAATTTTAATATAAAGTTGAGTGACATCAAAGGCAACCTCATGGCCTGTGTTTCAGTAGCCTCTTGTTTGTTTTTATTGATGAGGCATTAAGGAACATACTCATATATAATGTGTTCTGGGAAAATTATTTCCAGAAACAAAATGTAAACATCTAAATAGCTGACAGTTCTCTTCAAATGCTTAGTGTGTGAGAAATAAATACATGCATACATACTTAAATGGAAGACTTAATGCCTTTGAAAGGGCTGACCATTATAAATAATTGCTAATTCTTGTCAAAACAAATATAGCCTTTACTTGAGGTATGCTCCAGAGGTGGTGCCAATAAGTTTTTAAAAAGGAAACGAAAGACCAAGTCTTCTCTGATTTATATTGTGACCTATGGACTTAATTTTCCCATAATCCAATTTCTTTGACCAAGAGTTACTTACCCTTCTTTAATGGAGACTGAAATAGGCATTGACATTTGTTTCTGTGCTGATTTAAGTGTTCATGATATATTATTTCATTACATTTGTTATATTTGCTCTATATAAATGCTTAAATTTAATTTAAATATGACATACCCTTTACATATGAGCCCAATCTGTTGCCTTTCAGTGTATCATGAAATAGGAAAGTAGGAAATATATCTATAGAAGAACTTCCTTTCAGAAACTTCTAAAATATTTTTATTATGTAATACTTCCAGCTCTTTATAGAGCTATCTTCATCAACTCTCCTTATAGTCAAATGTTCCAGCACATAACTCAATAAGCAATCCAAACTACTTCCTAAGAAGTTAATGGAGGAGTCTTTCTGGGTTTGCAGACTTAGTCATGTGATGAGCTAAAGCAATGAACTAATGAAAGTGATACTGCCATTTTGCAAACTGAGAACCTATAAAACAAGTAAATAATCTGTGCCGTCTACTAAATTTGTCTTGATTTCTCTAATAAAAAAGGCTCTTATTTGAAATAAAAGTGAAGGGTTGCTTTGTTAAATATGAAATTCTAGAAGATTAAAAATATAATTTCCTTTTCTTCTCTTGGTATTTCCTTTATCCTATTGCATGGCATTCTTGGAAATCACCATTGTACTGTTTATTTTTTAAATTAAAATGCTGTAACAACTGCAGCGTTTTTGCATTGTATGAATATTTTATTGCATGATGAAAAAGAATGATTGTGAAAGCCTTAAAATGCTCAATTTTTCATTTAAATATTTTACAAGGAAAACCCTACTGAGATACATCTTCTTTTCATGGGTGCCCTGGTGGTTCTCACAGAAGGAAGATGCGATCTATATAGTTCTACAACCCACTGCATTTAAATTTCATAAAACAGAGGGACAAGATGGCTTTCTGTTTTAAGTGAAGTACTAACATCTTATCTGGGTGTCACATCTCAAACCCAAGGTTCTGCTGCTTCCACTCAGGTAAAAAATGACTGATCTGTTTTCTTTTCAAGGTGCCCAAAGCCCTCTGCTTTGCAGGTATTAAACTGGGCAGAATGATAATGGACAATGCCTTTTGTTTATGCACATGAGAGGGCTTGATTTATAATATCTTTTATTTCCAAGTACTTCTTTATAAAGAAAAGATACATTTACATCTCAGATGTAATGAGATGTTCATGTTCATGCCACTTTTTTTTTTTTTTTTTGCGGTACGCGGGCCTCTCACCACTGTGGCCTCTCCCGTTGCGGAGCACAAGCTCCGGACGCGCAGGCTCAGCGGCCATGGCTCACGGGCCCAGCCGCTCTGCGGCATGTGGGATCTTCCCGGCCGGGGCATGAACCCACGTCCCCTGCTTTGGCAGGCGGACTCTCAACCACTGCGCCACCAGGGAAGCCCTCATGCCACTTTTATAATCATTGAGTAAGTTTGTAATATCATTTTCCTATAAATTTCAAATACATTAAAAACCTGACATGGAAAATGGAATAATTAAAAATTCAATTGTAATTATTCCCCTCCCTCAAATTACAAATATTTGGGGGATTTTTCGTGTATTTTGAGGTTTAATAACAGTGTTTACAGCCATGACACTGTACAGGCAATTTATATGTATAAAGTAAATATAGGTTTAAAATGCTTTGGTTGTAGTACTAATTTTTGATGAATAAAAAATCATTTAAAAGATATTTTCCCATGGAAAAATTAATTTAACTTAAAAGTGAAAGAATATGATATTTGAGACTCTGGGGGTGAAATAGCCAGAATTTTACAGGATTAAAAAAAATGAATACAAGGGGAAAATGGTTAAAAAAGAAAATCTTAACCTGTTATATGGATAGAATTTAAAAGTGCTTAATGCCTTTCAGATTTACTAATTATTTCACAAAATCCTTATCATCATGAAATATTAGTAAAAATTATTTAATGTGTTTGAATTTTAGTAGTGTGGGAACAGAAGCAAATGGAAAAAATTGTTAGCTCTTGCAATCGTTGCTTTCACGTTGGATAAAAGGTTTAACTTCTAGTATTTGTCCTAGTATAGAACTCCAGAGATTCAGCTGATTTGGTTATTTCAGTCAAAACGTTAAGTCAAAATATGTGGCAGCCTCACTTTCACATAAGCCACCATAGTCCCAGAAACTGCCCCCTTCCAAAGATGGTATAGATGCTCAAACTCAAGAATTAATCACTTAAAGAGGGTTTTAAGTTGAAATTGATTTTTTTACCAGTATTTCCCAGACTTCTTCGATCATAAAAATCACTGCTTAAACCATATATTTACAGACACCTTTTTAGGACTTAGTAGGTCTGGAGTGGGTTAAAGCCTGTATGGAAAACAAGCAATCCAGGTGATTCTAATGATGAGGCAAGTTTGGGGAACACCATTTAATGCAATGTGATTTACTTTGGCACCTTTAAAAATCTTTAATATAAAATCTCCCCTGCTTACTCAGAGGCTGACTAACTGCTGAGAATGGTAAAGTTAATATAGATTTATTAAACAATTTACAAGTAACATGAGAATTAGCCAAACATTAATATGTTTTAATATAAAATTGCAATCTTATTTGATAGCTGCCTTTGAACATCATGAACTAAATGAACTATTTAGCTGTTTCAAGTGGTTGCTCCTAACTTTAAAGATAGCCAGAGTAATGGCCTCAGAAATTCAATGGTGTCTCAGCAGTTGTGTTTCCCTGCCCTCATATGGTAGCAACATCTTCTTTTGTAGTATCTCGAAAATCTTTGCCTTTGACAAAATGATCTTTTGTCAAGTATCTTGAGCTAATTGTGAGTAGCCATAAATCCAGAGTCAAATATATAAGGCTGAATTTTATACTGAAGATATAAATACTATTAAATTCACTCTTCCTCCCTCGGCATCTGTTTTCCGTTGTATCTACTTTGTTTTCTATAATCTCATGCAGAAATAAAACTTGGCTGTTAATTTTCTTGGCTTCCATCTTCTCAGCAACTTTCTGGAAACAGAAATAATTATTTTATTTTCTATTAAATGATATAAAATAGATTTGAACTTAATTAATAGAAAGTTTATTTTCTTGAAGAAAATAATATCACCAAAGAATTTTATAAAATGTGCTTTCTCTCCCCCTCTCTTTCTCCCTGAGTTTGTCTTAAATATCTATATGATATGTTGGTTGTATATATGTATACATCTACACAAGTGAGTGCACATACAGATTCCAGAGATTCTAAAGAAAGTAAAATTGCTGTGAATTTGGAACAGGGACACATTCCTCTTAGAAAACTTTATTATAAATAAGTGATCTATTTTGACATACGTTAGAAATAAAGTACTTCGGAATACTATAAATTAATGGAAAGTGAAAGAACCATTTAAATACTTTGCACATTAAAGTGAGAGGCAGCTAAGTGTCAAGGTTAAGAACACAGGCTCTGAAGCCAGACTTTCTTGGCTCAAATCCTGGTTCTACTACTTGTTACTTAGTGACTTTGGGCTAATTACCTAACGTAGTCGTGCTGAGACAGGATGGGACCTGGGAC
Source organism: Pseudorca crassidens (assembly GCF_039906515.1). Lineage (NCBI taxonomy): Eukaryota > Metazoa > Chordata > Mammalia > Artiodactyla > Delphinidae > Pseudorca > Pseudorca crassidens. The sequence goes on from NC_090300.1 coordinate 24,902,043, forward strand.
CTGAGACTCTTTGCTGCAGTGCTTGCACCTGGACAAATGTCTCCTCGAATAATGAAACACAAATAAACTATATGGGACTAAAAATAGCTGCATGCATGCATAATGGGGCAAATTATGGACAATAAGATCCAAAAAGATAAAAAACCCAGTTGTCACTTCTGAAGAGCCCAGAGCAAAAGCAGGGTACCATGCAAGCACCCTGCACACAGCACCACCAAAGGGGTGGGCAGACCACCTAAGCCAGCCCTCTGACCCGACCCCTGAACACACCCCCACCTTCACTTTGTATAAGGGACCAGCTCACCTCCTCTCGGGAAACTGTTACTTGTTTATGCTCCCTCATGCTGCAGCAGGAGCCCCAATAAAGCGTTGCCTGGCTTTCTTCTCTGGCCTCTTATCAATTTCTATTGATTAAGGAAGGCCAAGAACCCTGGTAGGTAACAGTGCCTCTGTTTCTTCATCTAGTAAAAGGGGCTAGTAATAATAATAGTACTTATTTCAGAGAATTGTTGTGAGCGTTAAATGAGCTATATATAAATTTCTTAGGACAGTACCTGGCATTTTTTAGCACTAAGTAAATATTAGTTACTATTTTTATGCTTATATGCATATGTATTTGGGGTGTTAATTACATTTTTTTGCAATAAATTAACACTTTTTAAAGGATGTCATGGAGTTATCACCTAAATAAGTTGAACCTGGCATGAGTGCTAGCCTTTTAAAAGTTCAAGTACTGAAAAAAATACCCTCTTTAATCCCCTTATTCCTTTTCTATCACATTTCCTTCTTGTGTATTTCATTATAGAAAAAATTTTTATAAATGCTGCAGAGAGGGCAGCGTAAGCATCACGCCTTTTGTTATGGGCGAATATTGCTGTAACAGGCCTCTACTACACAGATGTAGTTATTATGATTCAGAGAATGCAATTATGTCCTTGGTATTATCCAAACTTATGTAGCAATTAATTTCATCAGAATAAGATTTTCCTCTTCTCCCATTTGCTGACAATCTGGAGTTTATAAATTGCTGGTTAAAAATGTCACTGTTTACCACTGAAAGACATTCTGGCTGTATCTGTAACCAAAACAATTCAACTGTGGAAGATGTATATAGATCCAGGAAAAGATGCATTGGGTATAATTTACATTAACCTTAAACTATAGATATAGTTAGATATAACTTCTATGTTTCCCAAGAAATTAATTATGAAAACAATATGGTACAGAATATTTGAAAAATATATTACTAAAGGTCAAAGCAGATGCCTAAGTCAGACTTTATGTAGCAAAACTGTCAGACTTTATCATTAGATCTGCCTTTCTAAAGTCTAATTTCAAGGTACTAACACTTAGTATGATTACAGAAGTTGTATTATCCCATATTAGTGTAATCTCTGGCCTAGTGAGTTTCATTCAGTTTGCTTAAGAAACTTCGACTAGAGTCAATTCATTTCTGCCAGTCTTCATTCAAATCCACCAATTTAATGATATTTTTCTTATTGTATTGAGGATTTTGTATTGCACCAAAGATGAAAAGTACATATATCTGCAGACTCCAGCATGTTCTTTGGTTGTTAAAGAATCATGACGTGATCCATTCTCCTAGAGTCCCATCTGATTCTAGAACCTATGGGTGACTTGTGTCTCCTCAGTATCAGCTATAATGAGGCATTACCCAGGAATTTTGCAAACAGCTTAGATATCTTCCAACATATCAACCCAGGGAGTAGCCATTGTATAAGATGAAATTTCAGATCTAGCATGCTCATTTTTCTTAGTCATAAGCCAGAATACAATATCACAATGATTTAATTAGAACAACCAAGGACAAGTATTATTCCTAACACTGCCCCTCTTTGGACGTTTGTCCTATCTAAGCTTACCCCTCTGATAGCTATCACCTGCACAAGCCTCTTCCGCAGCAAAAGGACCTTTCTTTCTAATAGTCCTGAGTGAGAAAGCACTGTTTTTCAAACTTTGATGGGCATACGTATCACCTGCATGATCTGGAAGAATCTGATTCTGATTGAGTAAATTTGGAGGGCTGAGATGCTGCCGTTCTAACAAGCTCCCAGGTGATGTCAGTGTTACTGGCCTAGGTAGCCAGGGTAGTACATCTTGGTTTAGGAAGAACTAGGGAGAAACTTGGGTTCTCAGTGACACCTATGTCTCCTCTGGCTGTTGATTTCATTGCCTGGATGAGCAGAAGAAGAATTGGTGGGTGCTGTGAAGTAATGATGACCATATGCTCATATAGAGTATCTCCTGTAGACTTTTACCAGCACTGCAATTCCCTTTGCCTTCAACAATAATCCTCCCAGGATTAACAAGAGCAGAGGAGGTGGTGTGGGCAATCAGTAGCCTCATAGAATTCAGATGGTGACCAGAGGTAGAGAGGGAAGAGTATATAAGCAAAGATGGCGGAAAGGCAAGGCTACGGGGTGTATCTGACTTAGGAAGAGAACGGTTCCTGCAACCTTGCCTGACTTCCCTCCTCTACCTCCTGTTTGAAGCCTGGATTGCTCAAAATTATGGTGTGGTGTACAGCGACACGGCACCGTGCAGACCACAGGAGGGCTTTTGAGTCTGGAATATTTGGATTTAAGTTTTGGATTTCTTGAGCCTCCTACTTACCAGGTGAGTCACTGCCCTCTCAGATACAACATATTGATTATTGGTTAGCCGAAGATTGTAACTGCCTTACAGGACAAATCGACGCAGGGGTCAAACAAAACAAATTGTCAAGGGCCATGACAGTGGACTTTACGATAACCAGCCAGATCAGGGCGCATTTAAGAAATATTTCTTGGACGAGTTTTCTTAATGAGTTTGACCTGGCGTTTGCAAATAGTCTCTTGGCCTAGCTAAGTTTACTGCTGGCAATGGCTACAACCAGTCATCCCTCTTTTATTTTGGAATGCAGCTGTTTTAGATTTAAAGTGGCTTTTCTCTGGAGGAGAGTCATAGCCCCTTTCTCCATTCCACTACCTCCTTTTCTTTGTTTTCTCAACGTTCTGTTTAGCGTGTACAAACCTTAGGGCCCCTCCATGCTGGGGATCTCCAGTAGGCAGGGTTGGCCGCCGTTGTCGTCTTTTTTCTCTTGGCTGGGAAGGAGGGTGGGTGTGTGTTTATATGTGAGCCGAATAACAGATTGAATAGCAGCTTCGCTTTATTCAAGCCCTACTCTTCACCTGTGAGGAGACGCACTGGTTTGTATTTTTCTGTTGTTCCCCGGCGACATGTCAGTAGGGTAGCAAAATACCATGGCAGGTTACCTATTTGTAATGCAAATGAGGTTTTTCAGTCTGTGTCGCTTCAGTCCTTTTCCTACGTGGATTGTTAATCCATAACACACTGCTGCTTGTGAAACAAACCTGAGCCTTCCGGTGTGAGAGGTTCCAGGGCAGAGGCATAAACTGACTGATTCTTACCGTCCTTTCTCGAAGATTCTTATGGAAGTGGAACCTGTCAACAATTTTGGTTTGGGTACACCTATACTATATTCCCAGTCTCTGGGATTCTTAAAAAGTAGGGAGACTTTTCACTTCTGGGGACTCATGCATACTCAGTGATAGTACCGGTGATGCCTATTAGTTTGCTAAATGGGCCACCTGTTCTCACATAAAGTTCGTGTTTGGGGCTATATCTTTTGGACTGTGGAGAGTGAACCTTGATAGTGACAATGACAATTATTTAGTTCTGGCCTCTTTTCTAGATTCCCTTTCTTTTAACATTTTGTGAGCACTTACTTTATGCCAGATGCTGTGGTAGGTGCCAGTTACAAAGACAAACAGCTTCCTGCTTTCAAGGAGCGTGAAGTCACTGATAAAATGCTACAGTCACACAAGGGCCAGGGACCAATGGCTGATTTGGGAAACAGTTGCCAGGAAGGTTTCTTGCTGTAAATGACAAAGGAGGTGGTAAAGGTCAGTAGTTAAAAATACAAGCTTTGGGACTTCCCTGGTGGTGCAGTGGTTAAGAATCCACCTGCTAATGAAGGGGATGCGGGTTCGAGCCCTGGTCCAAGAGATCCCACAGGCCGCAGAGCATCTAAGCCCGTGTGCCACAGCTACTGAGCCTGTGCTCCACAAAAAGAGAAGCTACCTCAATAAGAAGCCTGTTCCCCGCAATGAAGAGTAGGCCCCGCTTGCCGCAACTAGACCCAGCGCAGCCAAAAATAAATAAATTAAAAAAAAAAAAAAAGAATACAAGCTTTGGAGGCAGACAGTTTTGAGGTATTGAGTTCTAGCTGTGTGACTTACAATTTGTGTGGCTGAGACCCTAGAGCAAGATATTTAACTTCTCTATGCCTTGGTTTCCTCATGTTTAAGATGTGGACAAAGATATCTATTTCATAGGATGGTTGTGAAGTTTAAATGCAATGTCAAGTGTAGACCAGGCCACAGTGCTAGCAGATGGTAAGCACATAATAAGAGGTAACCGTGACACCTGTTATAATGTGTGTTGACATTTATGCTTTTGTTTGAATGAACACATGTGAAGACGTTTTACAGCCTCAAGTTTCATGGACCTTTCGTGGTAGCTGCTTAATCTCTCATCATTGTAATCATTCATTTTGTTAGTCTGTTTCCTAAGACTCCTCCCAGTATAGAGATATTGGCTTTATCCCTGCTTTATTTCCAAATTTGCTGCCCACAGTTTAGAGACAGCTGCAGGGAGCAACAACCAAGGAGATGGTATATTTGAGAAATGGTGACATTTTGTGATGACCTTAGTACACAGTGTTAGCAATCCTTTGTATACATGTGAAAGACAGGTTCTTAGAGTTTGGAATGATCTGAACTGGGGATTCTTTATGAACAGAAATGCTGATTGAAGTTCATCTAAGGGATGATGAGGGTAATATTTGGACATTGCTAAACATGCCACCTGTTTGCATATTTTATCTTGGGCCATCTTTCTGCTGTGCATTAAAATTGGAGTCCATACAAGGAATGCTGCATGGCAGTGAATGTGGCTGGAGCAGCATTTGCCCAGTGTCTGTCTCAAGTTGGGCCAATAAGCTTTAGGTTGCTGGCTGGGAGTGAAACCACCTTGGGCAGTATGGAGGCGTGGAACTCATGCTTTAAAATAAAATACGGTAACTTGGTTTATATTGGTTTCAGCAAATGTATCAGGAAATAATAACACACAAATGTTGGTGTCACCTGATTCTACACAGTGCCTTGTGTACCCAGATCGTTTGACTGTGTAGAAAGATGCATAAGCAATAGAGTTATAAATGTGCATGATTAAAACATACTTTGGGTAACAGAAATGGGTAATTACATCAATGGGCCATAATAAGTTTAAATAAACATGTCTCCTTTAATTATTTTCTGATTTTTCACTGACTGGTGTACTCATTGAGAAGAATGTTGGGTTATTAGGTAGTCACTCTCTATCATAGTATTTTTGGGAGATGAATGTGTTTGCATGTTTATGTTGTCCCGATTTTCTGGACTTGAAAGAAATTTTTAAAACCCTTATATTATATATAGGAAAAGGTAAAATTACAGTACCTGCTGTATTTTCAATAATTTCTCTTTGGGTAGGAAAGTAGTTTGGGGAATCTTTTTTTTTTTTTTTTTATGTAAGCACCTACTTGTTAAAGTTGTTTAGACAACTAGGCAACATAGCCTTACCATGAACAGGGTAAGGTGAGAAACTCTGCCTGAATAATATACATTTAAAATGAATAAATGGATTTAAGTATTGTTAATTACCACAATATCACAGAACACCAATTCCCCCTAAGAAATGTAATAGTTTAGCTATGTTAGTTAGCTAGTTAGCAAATTTAAGAATCTGTGATTTAATAATATTTTGTGAAACATCATGTCTGTACCATCAGAAAGTCTTCAAAACAGGTTAACACTTTATTTTAGAAGGTATATTAGATGCTATTGGGAATATCTCTTCTCTCTTGATTTTCTTATTAACTGTAAGTCAAATAAGATGGTCTTTGGAAACATTAGAACCATAACAAAGCATGAAATCTCACAGAATTCATTTGATTCTATGTGAAGAAAGAATGGTCATAATGTAAATATCAGTTATTCTAATTTTATAGTCAAGTGGTCAGTTATAAACTAGTGTAAAAAAATGAGTAAAGCTAAAGCAATAGAACTCTGAGGAACAGATTTCACTGTAACAGTAGTGCTTTGATATGTTTATTAATGTAATATTGATGGAGGAGAGATGAAAATTAATATGTGTCTGTTAGACTAAGGCTGGAGTTGTTGCCTCAAACCATAATAATTGATTACATGAGTTCATTTGTTTAATGGGAGAGCACAGTTACAAACCAGAGGATATCATCTTTCTTTGGTGGAAACCCTGTAATGCAGCCCTAAATCTTACACGGGAGATGCTGTTATTTCTTACGGCAGGTCTGATAACTCATAGACCAGTTTTGTTCATTTTAAAAAATTAATTGTTGAATATTTTTGAATTATATCACTCATTTGCTAGAGGTGGTTTAAAATAAGAATGTATTTATGATATTACAAATTTCAGTAATATATGACATTCTAAAATTGCTATTTTCACTCTAGTCTTTGAAATTGACTTGGGTTTACTTTTGGATGAGATAATTATTCTGAAGGTATTTTTTTTAATTTTACTGTAGTCACTGATTTTACTGTTTAGTATATAATTCAACATAATTTAGTTAAATCTCTTGAGATTTTTTTAACATACCATGTCATGTTTTGGGGGTCTTGTCAATGAACCTTTCTCAGTGAAAACCGTTTTGCTAAATAATTTTAGAATAAATATCACTTTCCTTTAGCATGATTAAATAGTGGAAATTTCTTTCCTTTCTTTGTATTAAGAGGAGGGAAAACCCACAAGACAAAGCTGACTTTTTCTTGACAGTTGCTTGGGGAAAAATCTATAATAAACAGCACAAGTTCTGTGTGCAATGGTTGAAAGCCAATTGCTCTGTAGAAAAATAGATTGTAGTTGTGAACATCCTCAACCATTTGGCCTCGCTTGTAAGATTCCAGCCTCTGAAACGCAACTTTTTTTTCCTCTTTTTTTGCTGGATGAACAGCCTAATGTTCCATGCACTGTACTAGAAGAAGCATTTTATGCAACATTGAAAGAGTCGATTAATTTGCATAATTTTATGAGTATTACCGTGACTTTAAGGTAGGCTAGCTTGCTCAGGAGCCTCGTCTGCCCAATTTTTTTTTCTATTTTGACAAATTAATCATTTTTAAAAACAATTAATTATATTTATGACAAACTGAACCCTATACCCAAAGGTCCTAAATTTTTATAGCAGAAATCTAATATTAATGTGAATAAGATCAGTGATTTAGTGAGTACCTTAACAGTCAACAATGCCTAAGGCTGAACAAAATTAATATTTTGTTTCCCATCTGGAGACTTCAGTAAAATTAATGAGGAAGGGGGACTTATTGTAATATATAATACGTACAAATTCACTGTTTCCAAACTGGGCATTCTGCTTACATCAGAGCTCAGATATTTTGTGTACTTTTCACCATAGTGTGTTGGCAGAATCTGTTCTCTTCCTGAAGGGAAAATGGGCACTAATTACTTTCAATGCTTTGCCCCTATTGGCTCAAGTAAGAAATTAATTTAGATGATATATTTAATGATCAATGTGATTTTTTTTAAGTTTTAAATATGCATAGTCTTAAATATTTTTTAAAAATCAAATGAAACTTTACACTACTAAATATTAATTGCATATATGACTAAATATGCTAACATAAGAAACAATCTGAAATTTGTTCTTAGTTTCTCCAAAGGATTCTATGCCAGTCTTATAACCATATGGGGATATTTCCTGGAAAACCCTAACTTTTTTTTTGTGTGTGTGTGTGACTTGCATATTTTGGGATAATGTTTGAAGACATTGCTAGGGTGGTCCTGGACTAAGATAAATATTTAGAATTTGGTAAAAACAAATAGAATAAAACTAGTCAAAGATTTCTGCTGGATGACTTTTCAAATACCCTAATATCAATTTTAAAACTTAGGTTAAGTTCCAACCTGGGAAGAAAGGACACCTTACATTTGTTAACATTTCTAAGGAGTTAAAAAATCACCATCTTCAATTCTTAGAATTATTTCTTTGTTCATATCAACACTGAGAAGCATTTACAAAGTTGCATTTTTATCTGCATTTTCAGTTTCTACTAAATGTTATACAAGTTATTTTTCATCTTTGAAAAGAACTGTTGTTAAGTACATAGGCCAGTGTGCTGAGTATGCATATATCCTCAATATAGCATGAGTAATATATATGTAAATGTATGTACATTTTTCTTGTATCATATTAATAGACAAATACTTTTGAGCAATTATCCCGTATCCCTTAAGAAGGATTGTACCCAAGCCCCATGTTTCAATTACTGGTCTATTTTGTCACCACATTCATGGCAAATAAGCTTTGTTTTGGTAATCACTACATATTTCAATTTAAATAGTCAATCACTTAGGTAACTTTGAATTTACACAGAATACCAAACCATTTGGCATTTTTTTCATAGTTAAAAATGACAGTCTATGGATCTTATATTTTGTAAGCACAAAATTCTCTTCTAAACCTTAAAATCAACAAAGCATTTGCATTCTGTGTAAATCTGCATTATTAATTCACTGTAAAATAGATCCAGTTGGAGTACTTGTTTTTGCATTAAATTAAGCCTTTGATGTTCTTTAATGCTTTGATATAGCCTCTAATTTGTCAGAGCACAAATGCACCAGCAGCTGTTGAAAATATCACTTTTGCAGTACCGTTCCTGGCCAATGAAACCCCAACAAGTCATCTTCCTATCTGGCTGCACAAAATAGCATTGAAAAAGTAGTCATTGTTTTGAAGTAGCCCTCCAATTATAGGTTTTAACCCCATAGGTCACAGTTAGATTATTTATACAATGCCAGTGTAATTCTGTCTCCATTCTAGGCTTTCTGTGTGTCCAGAGTGCTCACCAGCTACACTGGAGGAAATTTCAATCAGTTGCTATCATGGCACTGACCTGTGTTTGATAGGGTTAGACAGCATTTGGCTGATTCCTGTATATTTTGTGCATTATTTAACTTTCTAAAACATATTTAGCAGCAAAAGCAAACTATACTAGGATTACCTTTTTTCTTCCTTCAGAAGGCAAAGAGCTAAGATGACTTTTCATCACATGGTGATATTGATTCCATCAGCTATATGATACATACGCGTGTATGTATGATCATACCGTGAGCCCATAAAATATCGTATTTGACAACCATTAATGATTTGGGGATCTTCCATTGTGAGTTTATTCATGTGTCCCTTTCTGCTCAGGTTAAGTGCCAGTGTTGATGCTTGACAGCAAAAATGGACAAATCTACCATGCTGGTTAAATTGTCTAAATTTATTACATTAGACATTTCCTGGCAAATGCATCTGCCAGCAGGAAATATACATGCTACTTTTGCACCAAGGCAACTGGCTCTGTCATTTCTGGCTTTTTGACGATATTCTGAACTACATTTGCATCAAAAAGATTGTGATAGAAGAACATGTTTTTAATTAGTTGTCATGTTGACAACCAACAATTAGAAGGAAATTCATATGATGCTGAAGGGAAAAACAGAAGAAATCACCTGCCCATGGAAATAGAATCTGATCATCTTTACCCCTTGTGATTTTGAGACACAAAAGTTGCCGCCTGTGGAAAACTTTACTAGGTAACAAACTGTTATAGTAGGTTGTTTTAAAATCTGTTAAATATGTAAATTCCTCTGATTTTACTGATAACCTAGAGAATATATATTGGTGGTTTTTCTTTTTCATTCCCACCTCCCAAATTCATGCATATATCAAAGTGAAGAACTTTTACATATTTGGCTACTTTGCAAAATCACGTGACATAAATTAGGATTATAAATCAGGTTTTCACTTGCCTGTCTACAAAATTTTGTATATAGAATTTTGAGATATCGAGAAAATAAAGACCTTAGTCATCATTCAGGTTGTTTATTCTCACTTCTAGAACTGTAGATGACATGCTTTTAGAGACCCAATGTAGATTTCTACGTGTTTAAAAAAGAAACAAAAGCAAGTCGACTCTTTGGACTTTGCCCCCTTATTTTACTTAGTAATAACACATAGCATTCACATTACTTGAAAACTGATGTAGTAAAATGGACCTGAATATACATTGCAGTCCTGACCAGAAGACGTTTGCTTACCCACATAAAGTAATTTGCTTCTTAGCACAGCTGGATTCCCTTTTGCGAGTGTTTTATTTTTTATGAAGTAAAGAGAAAACATTATTTTTGTAAACCAATGTTTTTAATCTAATTGATGACAAGTCAATGGCCTAGAATAGAAATGGCTGCCTCAAAATATCTCTCAATTTGCACATTTTAGGGCCTACTAAGCTGGAGAACTGAAGCATGAGGCAAATGAAAAAATACGAAGTTCATAATCTAGGGAGACCTGCATGTGTACAGCCATAAAAGCCTCAACTGCCAGCTCAGGTGGAAAAATGTTGAAGTGAGAAATGTATTCAATAAATAGAAAACACAGCATGGAGCTGAAAAGTGTGCATGAGAAACTGGTTAGGAGATCCGAGTAATGGAAAAGGAAGCAGATGGAGCATGAGTGTACATTAAACAGTAGTGTTCATAGCTTGTGACATAAAGTATTCCTCTGGGAGTCTAATTCTTAACTATCTCCAAATTCATTCAATTTAAAATATCATGGTCTTGTTATCATCTAATTTTGCAGAAATTTTATTGAAAATATTATTGTGATGGACTGTGTTTCATCATTGAAAATGCTTGTTGATGGAATAGACTAGAAAGTTGATAACTTGATATCGCTGTAACTTTCCTTAATCAAGTTCTACTTGCCCTGTCGGCAGTTGCGTGATTTCAGTGCATGAACTTGCGTCTGTCTCTGACATGTAGGATCTCAAAGGCAGGTGAAATTGTGATTGTGGGTGCCTGCAAATTGAACGGGAAGCCATGTGCTTTTATAGATGTGTTTAAAGACACTTCCAACTATATATGGAACATGTCGGGACTCCCAGGACAGAGTGGCAGCTCTGTAAAGTATAAGAGGAGGTTGTATTGATTGGTTTTCACAACTGCAGAATTCTCGCTACTTTCACAATAAACATGAGCATTTCCATTCTGAGCTATTTTGGTTCATCCATTTACTTTCTATAATGGGGATACACTATGAGAAAGATAGTTGACCTCTTTTTACCATTCTCATGCCAAACTTTAGTACTTGGTTTTGTTTAATGATCCATAATGGATTTCTGTGAGTCCATTTTGTAAACTGTTTCTGAATCTCTGTATTTTTTCATCTGTTTTTTTCTGAGCAATGAGTTAAAAGTACATTTTGCTTTCAGTTAAAGTAATACTTTTTGTTTGTCTCAAATGAATTTTTCTATAGAAGGCCAAAGCATAGATTCGATAGGAAAGTGTTTATTCATACTAAGCTGTTTTTTAAATTTTAATTAATTTTTTATTTTAATACAGTTTTATTGGAGTATAGTTTACAACGTTGTGTTAGTTTCTGCTGTACAACAAAGTGAATCAGTTGTACATATACATATATCCATTCTTTTTAAGATTCTTTTCCCATATAGGTCATTAGAGAGTATTGAGTTAGAGTTCCCTGTGCTATACAGTAGGTCCTTGTTAGTTATCTATTTTATAAATATGTAGTAGTGTGTATATGTCAATTTCAATCTCCCAATTTATCCCTCCCCCCTTCCCCCTTGGTAACCATAAGTTTGTTTTTTTACATTTGTGACTCTATTTCTGTTTTGTAAATAAGTTCATCTGTACTATTTTTTTTTTAGATTCCACATATAAGCAATATCATATGGTATTTGTCTGACTTACTTCACTTGGTATGATGATCTCTAGGTCCATCCATGTCGCTGAAAATGGTATTATTCTGTTCTTTTTTTATTGCTGAGTAATATTCCATTGTATATATGGACCATATCTTCTTTATCCATTCATCTGTCGATGGACATTTAGGTTGTTTCCACGTCCTGGCTAGTGTAAATAGTGCTGCAATGAACATTGCAGTGCATGTATCTTTTTGAGTTATGGTTTTCTCCAGATAATGCCCAGGAGTGGGATTGCTGGATCATGTGGTAGCTCTATGTTTAGTTTTTTAAGTACCCTCCATACGGTTCTCCATAGTGGCTGTACCAATTTACATTCCCACCGACAGTGCAGGAAGGTTCCTTTTCTCCACACCCTCTCTGCATTTATTGTTTGTAGATTTTTTGATGATGGCCATTCTGACCAGTGTGAGGTGATACCTCATTGTAGTATTGATTTGCATTTGTCTAATAATTAGTGATGTTGATCATCTTTTCATGTGCTTTTTGGCCATTTGTATGTCTTCTTTGGAGAAATATCTATTGAGATCTTCTGCCCATTTTTTGATTGGGTAATCTGTTGTTTTATGGTTTAAAACTATATCATATTTCTTATATGCAGATTCCTAATGCTAAAGAATCTTAATTTTTAATTCTTAATTAAAAATTAATTTTTAAATAATTATAAAATATAATTTTAATATTATATATTATATAATTCTTATATAATTAAGAATTAATTTAATTCTTAATTAAAAATCTTAATTCTAAAGAATCTTCTATTTTACATGTACCCCCATAGTTTTTGTTTCTGTTTTTGTTTTCTTAATAACCATCTCTTGGAAAAATCTGTTTTCTCTTTTCCCCGTCTATCTCATTTATTATTCATTCCCATTTCAACTCCTTTAGAACTTTAGTTGGCAAATGCTATGGTTCCTCCAGTTTCTTCTTTGGAATTGCATAATCTCTTGCCTTCAAATATGTAAAAGTGTCTTGTATAGAAAAATGACTTTTCTCATAGCTCACTGTCAACTTCTATCTAGTCTTCCTTCTTTTGAATGTATGTTTGTTTGATTTTCCTAGCATCCCACTTTACTCAACAAACTTGTGTTCTGTAACCCCTTGAGATTTGGCTTCTACAATCATGAAAATGACAAAATCATAGACTGTTAAATATAATCTGCCAGTGTCTTTTCCTAAAATCTTATTTTCCCCTGAATTCCCTGCTCTTTTCCTACTGATCACTTTCTCTGTTTTGAAATGCTCCTATTCTTGAGCTATTATATTTTCTTTCTTCTATCCTTGGTTATTCTCCAGCTCTCTCATTGATTACTCTCCCATAGCAGAAGCTCACAGGACCTTCTGGTTTACACCATCCTTTGGATGGTCACCCCTTTCAAGGATTTATCAATTGCCCCTGTGCTGACTCTTTTCTAGTTTCTGAATACAGTTTTTCATTGAGAACCTACTGTATGGCAGTCACTGTGTTAAGTTCTAATCTTTTTTTGGAGGGAGGGGGGTGGATATAAGTGTTTCCAGTGGTTTTCTTCATATTTTTGTCAAGAAATCCTGTTATTCCAAGTTCCAAAGTTCTAAATTTATATCATTTTTGAGAAATTCTCTCCTTTCCCTTAGTTTCTCCTTTCTGTCAATAAATCCTCACTGTCCTAATTATTTTAAGTAGGGATTATATCACTACCTCTGCCTCTACCTAACCCCCTTCCCACCTCATGCTTGTCCCAGCCATTCGCCAAGTTTTGACATTTCTCTTTGTTGCTTTGCACTTATCCCTTTCTTCACAATTCCTAGTAGATAATCTTGGTCCAGCTTCTTGATATTTAATGCCAAGCTTATTACAAAATCCTTCTCACTTACCTCTTTCCTTCTTTTTTTTTAAAAAAACCTGGGTAAGATACCAAGATTTAACTAAACACTATTTCCACGTCATGCAACTTTGCTGAACAAAGACTTAACAGTACTGTCTCATTGCCTTTAGTGTTCCCAGTGTGGAATACTAATTCCAAAAGTTGCTCTGAGGAACAAAATTTCCGTAGGAAAAAACCCAAAACAACAGTTTTAGATATGCTGCCTCAAAGAGAATATCAGTGCCTATTAGCATATTAGAGTTTCTAGTAATAACACTTAACTCAGATTTTCTGCCCAAGGAACTTTCTTCTTTGAGCAAAACCCATTTAATATCTAAAAATTAGCATTATATAGAATACCACCTAGAAAATGCTATTGGATAATAGCTAAATACCATGCAGGCAAAAATAGTAATGAAATACAGGTAACATTTGTCATGTCACTGAAAATCACTTTACAAAGTACTTCAAGTACTTTGTAAGTTAATCTTTATGATAACTTTACTATTATCCTCATTTTTCTGAGGCTCAGGGAGGTTGAGATCCTTGTTCCAGCCCACATATACAGGTGGCAAAAAGGTTAGAAGCTCTGGTCCCTGGGACTCCAGTCATAGCTCTTTACTTCTATACTATGTGGCTTCTAATCAGTTCAAGGTTCTCTCTACCATGCCTCCAGCCTCTCTCTCTAACCTCACCTCCTTGTGGGTCTTCTATTCCAGTTGGGCTGGTTTAATCCTCTTCCCTACCTTTGAAAATCTCCATCACCTTTCCCTCCAAGTAAATTTTCTTCTCTCTCCATCCTGCCAAAATAATTTCTTATTCAGTCTTCCTCAAGGATGTTAGCAGACCACAGAATCCTGACCTAAATTGGTTTTCTCTAAATCCCCATGAATATTTACCATTGTGCCATTCGTTACTAGATTATTTAAAAAAAACCCCACTAAAATGAAGACACCCTTATTTCTTCTTTCCTTGATGAAATTATAATCTTCTTGTGAAATGCGACTATATGCTGGAATGTATGAATGAATAAGTGAAAGACTCCCGGACACTGAGCAAACTTTGTAATGATATATAGAAGCGTTAACCGTATAAACCTCAAGTAGGGAGCGAAACAATTCTTTTTAAAAAAATGCTAAAATTTTATTTTAAAAATATACATAAGTGATATAGGTATGTGTGTGTGTACACTGTCATTGTAAAACTACTAGGATAGTGTTTAGAGTAAAATAGAAAAATTTCCCACTCTGTCACCTCCACCTGACTTTAATTCTGTTTTCCAGAGTTAATTACCATCAGGTTTGGTGAATATGTTTTCAATTCTTTATCTAACCATTTACCTACATTTGTATCTAAACCTAGAGCCCCTAAATCCTATGATCTCATCTATACATGCTCTTATATTCATAAAAATAATGATATGATTCCAGATTACCAAAGAATAGTAGAGCTCTTTATTATTAAAGGGGCAAGGTAAATGCTGTACACAGTTCTTCAAATAGACATACTTCCTAAAAAATCCTTATACATTTATCCCTCCCTCTATAGTTTGCCACTTGAGCCCCTGACAAAAATCCTAGACCTCATCTTGCTCTCTGACTTCCCTAACTTATCTTCCTTCCCATTTTCCCTCCCCCCTCGCCCAATCAGGTCATCTTTGCAGACACTTCCTCCCTGAGGTGCCATTCTGGCTTTGCCTGCTGGGTCCTGAGGGAGTGGGTTGATTCCTACTCTTATTGCTTTTTCTCTTCAGAATCAGATCATTACACTTTAAATCTACTTAGATTTCTAAATTTACAGGAATAAAGCCTTTCACTGTATTCTATTCTAGATTTTAAATTCAGCTCTGTTGTGCTCATTTTCCTTGAACTTATTCATTTATTTGTGTCCTTTTCTTTGTTCATATTGCAAAATTTCTTTATTTTGTAGGTGTTGAATACTTAGTTTTAATTATCGATTTACGGTTTTTTGGTCAGTTTTCATTTTCATTGATTCTTTTTTCTTCCTTTACTCTTATTAATAGTTTCTTTTACATTTTTTCACCATAGCTTCTTTATTTTCTTCATCATAATATAAGCATTTTGGCCATAAAGTTACTTTGAATACTGCAATGGCTCTTTAAATTCAATATATTGAAGGGTATTATTGTCATTGACATTCATTCATAATTTATGTCTAATTTTAGTTTTTATTTTCAGTGAAAAGAAGATTATTACATGGTTGGTGTAACTCTCCACTTTTTGAAATGTGTCAAGTCTTTGTGGAAATACAAACATTAAATAGATATTCTAAAATTTCCCTATTAAAATGAATATTAACTTAGATAATAAAAGAGAATTATATTAAGATGTCAATTTTTTTATGGATATACTTTTCTGGTAAAACACATTTGCCATGTAACTCAATTTTATTTAATTTAACAGAGATGTATTATGGATGTGAATACATGTGTAATTCCTTATTTAACTAAAATGGAAGTTTCAAAAAAATTAGGAAAAAAACAAACCTGAGTGGCAGTGATCAAGCAAATCAGGAATTTTTATTACAGGGCCTATGAACTCCAGGTGTGGATCTATAAATTTTGAATTTTTTTCTATATTATTATATACAAAATTATCACTTTCCTTTTTTATTATTACATATTATTCCTATTTTTCTGCAAAGGAATATAAGATTTTCATAAAATTCTCAAACGTCTCTGGAACTTCCAATATGTAAAACTTGAGGGATCTAGAAAAATAATATTGTGTTATATATTCCATGTATCTCTATTCTAACATACATAGGAAAAATAGTATACTATATTGAACAGTAGTAAAATTTTTGTCTCATTGTTGTTCATCAGATAATTCTGGTACCAAACATAGAAGAGTTTAGTTCTCTGAAAATCCGTCTGGTTCATTCCTCTTCTTCTAAACCAGATTATTCCTAAACCTAACTTAAAGGGGCCATTCTCGTTAACCTTTCTAAAACTTTAAAAGGCTCATTGTTGATCTCCTTCTTATATTTAACCTAATCCATTTATGACGTATTCAAAACTCACTTGTTTAAAATCTCTGCCTTAGCCATTGAATTCAATTGGCTTTGTGTTGGTGGCATCTCAGAGTAGGCATCTGTTGACTGTCTTTTTCCTTTGAGAGGAAATTTTCCTGGTTCTTCACATGCTGAGTAATTTTTAATTGATATACAGGATATTTTAAATACTATGAAATTCTGGGTCTGTAATTAAAAGTAATGATCTAGATGGGTTGAAAGTAAACAATGGAAAAAATGTATAACAAGCAAACACGTTTTAAAGGAAAGCTGGGGTAGTTTATTAATATCAGGTAAAGTAGACTTTAGAGCAAAGAAAATTAGCAGCAATAAACAGGGATATTACATAATCATAAAAATGTCAGTTCAACAAAAAGATTTAACAATATTAAATGTGAATTTACCTAATAGAGCTTCTAAATAGATGAAGCAAAAATTCACAGGAGTGGAAGGAGAAATAGACAAATCTACAACTATAGTCTGAGATTTCAATACTCTTCTTTCAGACAGAAAATCGAGTATGGAGACATGAACACCACTTCTAACCAACAGCAAACTGCATCTAGGTGATATTTATAGAACAGTCCACCTAACTTCAGTGGAATAGGCATTTTTTTTTAAACAAAGTGTAACTTTACTTTTCTCCCCAGCTTTGAGGTATAATAGACAAACAAAAATTATGTATATTTAGGGTATACAACTTGATGTTTTGGTATACACTGTAAAATGATCACCACATTCCAGCTAACATATATCACCTCACATAGTTACTGTTTTGTGTGTGTGTGTGTGAGTGAGGGTGGTGGTGAGAGCACTTAACATCTACCCTGTTAGCAAACTTCCAATATTACAAAACAGTATCGATAACTATAGTCACCATGTTTAAAAACTGGTCTAATCCTGGTACATTTGACCTCCAGGACTTGTTAGTCTTGCATAACTTAAACTCTGTGCCTTTTGGATAACATCTCTCCATTTCCCCTTCCCCTGGTTTATATAGAGTAAACCAGCCCTTGGCAATCACCATTCTACTTTCTGCTTCCATGAGTTTGACTATTTTAGAGAATATGAATACTTTTGAAGTGTACATGGACACTCACTAATATAGACGATACCCCAGGTTATAAAACAAACGTTAACAAAATTTTAAAAATTGAATCAAAGTATGTCCTCTGAACATACAGACTTATACTAGAAACCAGTAACAGAAAGATAACAGGAAAATGTCCAAATACTTGGAAATTCAATACTTTATATTACTGATATATAGATATAAATCACCAATATCAAGAATGAAAAGAGAGGTATTTCTACAGATCCAAGAGACATTGAAAGGACACTAAAGGAATATTATGGATAACTCCACACACATAAATCTGATGAGGTAGATGAAATGGAATTCCTTGAAAATCACAAACTACCAAAACTCATCCAAGATGAAACATATAATGTACATAGACCTATAATAATGAAAGAAATTGTAATTATAGTTAAAAACCTTCCAATAAGGAAATTTTCAGGTTTAGATGGTTTCACTAGCAAATTCTACCAAACATTTAAAGGAGAAATAACAATTCTACACAATCTTTCCCAGAAAACAGAAGAGTTAAGAAACACTTTACAACTCATTTTATATAGCCAGTATCACCCTGATAGCAAAATCGGACATGAACAGAAAAGAAAATTACAGAGAATATCACTTATGAACATAGACAAACATCCTTAATCCAGCCAAAAATGTATATATAATATCATACATATGTATATATAAATCATATATCTAAGTAGGGTTTATTCCAAGAATGCAAGGCCAGTTCAATATTCAATCCCCCTCTAGATTAGAAAGACGTCAAAGATGTCCACTTCCCCTTATCCTATTCGACATTGTACTAAAAGTCTTAACAGTCCAATAAGGTAGGAGAAAGAAAGAAAAGGAATGCAAATTGGAAAGAAAAAAAGAAAACTATTCCTACTTGCAGACACTTTGATTGCCTAAGTAGAAAATTCCAAGTGATCCATAGAAAAACACTCCTGGAACTAAGTGCATTTATCTAGGTTTCTGGTTAAAAATCAGTCATACTCTTATAGACTTCCAATGGACCATTGGAAACAAAAGAGGTATCATTTACAATAGTCCCTCTCCCCGCAAATGAAATACTTAGAAATAAATGTAATAAAAATCGTGTACTGGGCCTATATGCTGAAAATTACAAGAAGCTGATGGGGGGAAAAAAGAAATAAATAAATATGTACTGTGTTCAGGACTTGGATAACTCACTTAGTAATGATGTTACTTCTCAGATTGATCTATAGATCAAATGCAAACAAAATCTTGTCAGGATTTTTTGTAGATATAAACAAGCTGATTCTAAAAATTTATTTGGAAAAGGAAAAGATCTAGATAATCCAAAACAATTTAGAAAAACAAAAATAAATTTGTACAAATCACGTTGTCCAACTTTTAAGACTTATTGTAAAGCTACAGTAATTTTGTTAAACTACAGTAATTAAGACTGTATCGTGTTGGCAAAGGAATAGACGTATAGATCCATAGAACAGAAGAGTCCAGAAATGGGCCCAACCAAACATGGCCAATGGATATTTGACAAAGGAAAATAGGCAAATCAAGTATTTTCAACATATGGTGTCTAACAAAGTTGAAATGAACTTTGACCTAAACCTCATACCTTATGTATTAAAAATTAATTCAAAATGGATCACAGATATAAATGTAAAATGTGAAACAATAAAACTTCAAGAAACCATAGAAAATTTTCATGGAAAAGGGTTAGGTAAAGAATGCTTGGAAATTACATCAAAAGCATGATTTATAAAAGAAAAAAACTGATAACTTGAACTTCACCAAAATGAAAACCTTTTATTCCACAAAAGATGCTACTAAGAGAATTGAAAGAGAAGCTACAGACTGGGAGAAAGATTTTCAAATCACGTATCTGACAAAGGACTTATATCCAGAATACATAAAGGTCTTTCAAAATTCATCAGTGAGAAATTAACTCCCTGCAAAATGGCAAATTATTTAAACAAACATTTCACCAAAGAAGAGACATGGCAAGTTAATAAGCACATGAAAAATGTTCAATGTCATTAGAACAGTACAAATTAAAACCATGATAAGATAATACTATATGCATGTTATAATGGTTAAAATTCTTTTAAAACAACTTTGGGGACTGACAAGGATGCAGAGCTATGCGAACTATTATACATTGCTGGTGATAATGCAAAAAGGTGCAGCCCCTCTGGAAAATAGTTCCGTAGTTTTTTTATACAGTTAAACTCATATTTACCCTATGACCTAGCAGTTCCATCCCTAGATGTTTACCCTAGAGAAATAGAAACTTATGTTTGAATGTAACCTGTGCATGAATATTTATAGCAACAACATTCATAGTCACAAAAGCTGGAAACAAATATCCTTCAGTTGGTGATGGATAAGCCATAGTACATCCATACAATGGAATATTACTTAGCTACAAAAATGAATGAACAATTGATATTTGCAATAACTTGGATGAATCACACAGTCATTTTGCTGAGTAAAGAATCTAGTCAAAAAGGTTACATCCTGTATGGTTCCATTTATATGACATTCTGAAAAAGAAAAAATTATAGTGACAGAGAACAAATCAGTGGTTGTCATGCGTTGAGGTTGAGGCCAGAGTGTGACAGCAAAGAGGTAGCACGGGAGTTTTGGGGGTTGATGGGATGTTCTGTGTCCTGATGGTAGTAGTGGTTACACAAATCTAAACATGTGCATATTCATATAACTGCACACAATCATTTTTTACTATAAATTTAAAAAAACCCATATAAAAGAAGAGGTTTGGGGTATAATTTTTGCTCTTTCAGGTAGTGTACGTTTAATGCATATAACACAGGCTTAAAACATATTTTAAGAAAAATCAATATAGTGTCCATCCAACTATTGGAAAACTTAGAGACCAACCTTCATTTGGTACAATATTTTGGGTTTTTTTTTTGTGATACACAGGCCTCTCACTGTTGTGGTCTCTCCCATTGCGGAGCACAGGCTCCGGACGTGCAGGCTCAGCGGCCACAGCTCACGGGCCCAGCCGCTCCGTGGCATGTGGGATCCTCCCGGACCGGGGCACGAACCCGTGTCCCCTGCATCGGCAGGCGGACTCTCAACCATTGCACCACCAGGGAAGCCTGGTACAATATTTTTAATTCACCATAAATAAATGTCATATATGCTCTAGAAAAATGTTAATATCGATGAAGTATAGTTCTATGTTCCAGCTAATATTTCTAACTAGATAGAGCTTCAACAACTTATTTTACCTCTTTCCATGTCACTTTTGCCATTTAAATGAGAACAGTTGAATTATATGATCTGTTGTCCTACCATTTAAAAGCAAACATTCAAATCCATCCTAACAACTAAAATCTGATTTCAAAATGGAAATAATACTTGTCATTTTTTTTCTATCATGAAATCCCTACATTTTTTTCACTTTTCAAAATTTCTCAAGTATCTTGACTCTTGTTACTTTTGTTAACAAGGAAGTAATAACATATCTAGAGGACATATGACATCTTTTTTTTTAAAGTCCCATTGTTTGGTAATCAGCACAGTGCTCCACATGCAACAACATTAAGGAATGAAGTTTGTTGATGATAAGAATCATAGGCAAAGACCTTGGAGGAAAAAATCAACAACCAAATAATAGGGACTGTATACACTGAAGGCTCTGCAAGAGCAACTGTGATTTGTGTGGCTAGGAAATTGATCAAACATTAAAGAGATATACATACATACTTGCATATATACTTAAATGTGTATGAATATATAGTTAGGGCTTCCACAATCCCTACTCTATTGTTTTAAGTCAGGTGCACAATTAATCATTTATGATTCCTGCCTGGCCTCTGTATAGGCATTTGAGTTTGCAAATGCTGAAAAGTTCCATCATGTTGTAGATATATTCTATGGGTTCCTAGGAAAATGAGAACACTTTTAATTATAAAACACTTCATTCTTTAAGAACACTGGGGAGATGTGTCATTCCTTTTTTTCTGAAAACTTCATTATTTTTAATTGAATGGCGCTTTGAACTATATGAAAATTACATTTCCCTTTTCAGTTAGATCAGCAGAAAGCTTTGAGTAAAATTTGTGGCCTATAATAAGTGGCCTCTATAGTTTTGTTTTAGCTGCATTCCAAATTCTTGGTCCTGTCCTGGTCTTTTTCTTTCTAACTTTTTCCTCTGACTGAATTTTATACATCTCTATATTATATTTGTGAATTTGTTAGTTTGTGAATTTGTTTGTGAAAATAATTTTGTTTATACAAGGCTGGAAGAATACTTGCCCAATGCTAGTAATAATTAAATTTGTGAATTTCAGGAGATGAGATTATAGGTGATTTATGTTTCCATCCTTCAAATTCATTTCACTTTTTTGATCTCTTGTAGGTAGGAAAAGAACAAATAATACATTTTTGGAATGAGGGCAAGTACAGATAGATAAATGAATAATTACATTTGTTTTATCTGTATTTTTAAAATATTTTTATTTATTTTTTGGCTACGTTGGGTCTTTGTTGCTGCGCGCGGGCTTTCTCTAGTTGCGAACAGTGGGGGCTACTCTTCATTGCAGTGCACAGGCTTCTCATTGCGGTGGCTTCTCTTGTTGCCGAACACAGGCTCTAGGTGAGCAGGCTTCAGTAATTGTGGCACGCGGGCTCAGTAGTTGCATAATGCAGGCCCTAGAGCACATGGGTTTCAGTAGTTGTGGAGCATGGGCTCAGTAGTTGCAGTGTGCGGGCTTTAGGGCGCGTGGTCGCACAGGCTTAGCTGCTCCGAGGCATGTGGGGTCTTCCTGGACCAGGGATCGAACCCATGTCCCTTGCATTGGCAGGTGGATTCTTAACCACTGTGCTACCAGAGAAGTCCATGTGTTATTATTATTTTTTTTTTTTACATAGCTCGTGTTAAAATGTGCTTGGATTACGTAGTATTACGTAACGGACGTATTTACTTTCAAGCCGAGATTATTGTGAGGTGTGGGCTGACTACTGTGACATACTTCCCTCCTCATCTGTGAAACAATTCCAATGGCAAGAGCTTGGCTCAGCTGTTTTTTTCCTAACTTTTTGCAGAGTCAGAGCACTAGCAAGACTTATTCCTGGCCCCCTCCTTGGGCTGGCCCAAGTGAAATTTCATAATATGAAAAGTCTGTATTTCTGACCGTGGTTCATTCCCAGCTTCCTGTGAGTCCTGCTCTTTCCTTTTGCTCTTGCTACTACACTCAAGTTTATGTCAAGCCCAAATTTCCACTTCCCAAATTACCTTTCTTCTTTCCCCATCCCTCCTCAACCAAACTAGGATTCTGTCAACTCTTCTTTCAACTATTTAATTTTATGAGTGTATTTCTTTCTGCATTGACTTAAAAAGCCTATTCAACAAATATCATAGAGACAGTTGGATAATAAAATGAGATTTTCCCCTCTACCATATTCTAAAATAAATTCCAGAGAGCTAAAATATGAAAACATATTATGAGAAGAAGAATGTATAGGTGAACAATTGATTCCTGGGTGAGGATGGAGTTTCTAAGCATAAAATGATGGATGAAACTATCAAAGAAAAGAATAGTTTGACAATATGAAAATTCGAGGCTGCTATATATGAAAAAATATATAAGTACCCCTATGGATTAGACATTGAAGATAGAAGCCAATGGTGAAAGCTGTGAGAAAATTTTAAAAGTTGCAATTTTTGACTGCAAAGATTTTGGCAAGGACCCTATTATGAATCCCTTTAATAGTCAAGCCAAATTATTGAAGAACCAGGTTAAAAAAATGAATAGCTTACTTTTTTTGTCCTATAAGCCTTATAGTCATATATTTTAATTAGATGTCACAAAAGTATATGGTTACTTTTGAATTTATTTTTCCCTCCATTGTCTTCATAATATTATTGGTAGTAGTGTATCTCATATGAGGCAGTCACATTTTATGAAGCTAAGGCAAAAGAAAGATTTTATTATAATAATTATAGATTATACTGGCTAATGATAGTACAGAGAATCTATTTTTGTACCTCTTCGGTGTTTTCAGAATTGTCATCATATTTAAAATTTGCAACATATTTGTGAAAAGGGTAGTATTATTCCCATTTTAGATAAGGAAATTGAGGCTCAGAGAACTTTTATGACTTGCCCACTATGAGTAAAAATTCTGAAAATGCAAGTCAAACAGAGAAATTCTGGTTCTAAATCCTATTCTTGTTCCTAGATACATTATGCCTCTAGATACTGATTGGTGGGGAGCAAGGTTCAGTAAAGAACATTTTGTCATATCTGTTTTTCATCTTTGGACCATGGCACCTGCCATAACCCATTGTCCTATACCATCCTATAGAAGTTTTTTTCAATGTTAACATGTTACTACCTGTAGAAATATTGGTATGGAAAGAACATATTTCCTTGTATTCCTGCAATGACAACGTGAAATACTGAATAATAATGAATAGCAGAAAATCCTTACATGGCATTTGCCTGTGCTATTTAATACTTACAATCCTCTGAGACTATTATTATTCCCATTTTATAGATGAGAAAACTGAGGCACAGAGAACTTGCCCATGGCTATCCTGAAGCCATTATTTTATAGTCATACAGATGTTCAATTCCCAATATTTTTATATGAGGTAAAATGTATACGATTTAATAAATAAAGTCCATATTTCCAGTATGTATCTTTTACTTCGATGGTGTGCTAAGTGCTAGTTTATATTCAGGTGACTATAGCTTCCAGTGGTAGCTCTGGAGCCTCTTATTTTAATAAAGAAGATAGTTTCAAAATCTTTCCACAGTTTATATATACAGTGAGAAATAGTTTTCACTTCGAGAATGTGAGATCAAACAAAACTAAGTGCTGCCTCTTTTATTTGTGCCAAGAAAAACAGTGTTGTGAATTCTTAGATTGTTGAGTGAAACAGTTTTTCTCCTAAAACCTCCATCTCTATTTTTTCTTGATAGAAAATGTCTGCGTATCAAAATGCAGTCTGTGAAATATCTTTCTGGTCACATTTACAACATCATTGAACTTATATTATTTAGTGACACATTTTAGATGTCCATGACAACACGAACACTTTTCATCAACCAGCGATATGGAATAATTAATTGGGAGCCATCACTGGAGGAGGATCCTGGCGTTCTGTGCTGGTTTGTAAAACAGGCCTGGGTGAGAGGCATCTCAGCAGGCCTAGTCACGTTACCTGTAATTTTTCACATGCGTATACTTCATCACTGGTGACATTCTGGCTTTCAGATCAGTCATCTCTTAGGACTTAAAATTGATATATCAGTCTCAGCATAAAATGCTATCATTCCCGTAGACCAACTGTTTACCGGAGTATAACTCCTCCTGTGTCTCATTTCATCACACTGTTCCACATAGTAATGTTTCAATGTGAAATGAAGTTTTTTCATGCTGTGCTTCTGAGTAGAAAAAAGACAGAAGTACATGTATGATAAATGGTGAAGATTCCACGCTAACCCTTGCAAAACAATACAATGTGGAAGCATTATACTTGCTTTAATAATTTAATGCATAAATGTGGCTTTTAAACTTTTATAACAAATACTATTTATGCGGCAGTGAGGGGAAGATCAATTATATTCACTGTGAATCACTTTATCTTCCAACTTATTTAGAAATTAGCAAAATACCACTGCTGTCGAATTGTCATGGTGAAATATTTGTGGAGGCTACACTATTAGTAAAAAAAAAAAAATAAAATTACCATCATGTTTTTCAATTGTACATATATTTATTTACAGTTTTGTTAGAAGGGGAATTTATTTAAAATTTTATTAAATCTAATTCTCTTCCTTCACGTGGAGCTCAGGACTAAATTCTGGCTTTCAGTAGCAACAACAGAATTTGGGAAAAACGTCTTGTTTCATTCCCTTATTGTAGTCTGAAAGACACTGTCATGTATTCCTTCTTTCTTTGGCCATAGAATACATTATTTTTGTGCCTCTGAGTGTGGTCTGACTGTGACATCAGTATCCCACTGACTCCTAGGGCTGATTCAACTGATGTGGTTGACTGGACTGGGGTCCATATACTTCATTTACAACCCTAAAAGCTGTGCATCGGTGGGGGATGATGACATCCCCAGGGAGACCAGAACCACTTAATTTTTGTCAAGATGGAAATGATTTTTTTACTTTTAGCATGTCTTGATTCAACCTGTGACTAAAGGTCTTGTACGTAGACTGCTTTAAAATGAAAGGTAAAATTGTTTAACCAAAAGTGAGTTGAAATTATGTTTTCAATTTTACATAGCACTACACATACTCAGTGTGTTCTCTGAGAAAACATTTTAGCTTGAACTTTTAATTCTGGATCTTCTGTTTTCAAAAATCTTTAATATCTGCCTTTTTAGATTGTATGGAAGAGACCATAATGTAGTGTAAGATAATATCCAAACATTAAATTGTAGCTGATAGATGTTTAATAAATTATTGATGAAGAGTGAATAAACTGAGTGATCCCAAAGAACTAGAAAAAGAGTTAGGAGAAATATTTGTACAGTAAGATACATTTTTATGAAAATAATTTAACCAACAAAGTGATTATTTCTGTCCTTTGGAAGAAGTGGGAAAGTTAGCAATAATTAATTGGTTTCATTATACTTCTCCTGTGTGTGTGCACCACACCTGTGCAAGAAAATAAGCAGTACTAAAATTATTTTCATAACTGACCTTCATATCTTGGGGATTAAAATTATATTTAGTCCAGTTCTTAGCAGATGAGGTATTCTGATAATTTTTATTTAAAACATAGCACATTGAAAGAGACCTATCTGCCAAAAAACTAGAGGTAGATAGGGCTAAGATGCTTTAAATTAGCTTGAAAATTCTATAAACTAAATCAAAATTGACATTATAAGGGTTTTTTTTTTTCAGTTTTCAAGACAGAGCTACTCAAATCAATCCCAGGTTAGTTTTGAAAATAGAGTTCTTTTAATAATGTATATTTCAAGGGGGGGTGGATAAATTGGGAGATTGGAATTGACATACACTACTATATATAAAATAGATAACTAATAAGGACCTACTGTATAGCACAGGGAACTCTACTCAATACTCTCTAATGACCTATATGGGAAAAGAATTAAAAAAAGAGTGGATATATGTATATGGATAACAGATTCACTTTGCTGTACACCTGAAACTAACCCAACATTGTAAACCAACTATACTCCAATAAAAATTTTTTAAAAAAGAATTTATATCCATCACCTGGCTCACATTCATTATTTTAGGAAATTTTCAACAGTAGCTGTATATTTTTAAGCTCAGTTCAAATTGACCTGTTTCGTAAAATTTTTGAAATAGACTTTTCAAAGCAGTTTCAGGTTCACAGCAAAAATGAGTGGAAAATACAGGTTCCCATATACCTCCTTCCCCACAACCCATAGCCTCCCCTGTTATCAACACCCCACATCCGTGGTACATTTGTTGTTACAGTCAATCTAGTAGCTATATTTTTCATTCTAAAATGGGCAAATGTGTTTATTATTTAACTGTCCTTGTGAGCAGCTGTTAAACCATTAAACGGAATTTTCAAAATAATCCCAGGGAAATGGAAACAATTAACTAATTTGTTAAGTCCAACTAACATCACTATAATGCTTATTCCTAGACATTCAAAATACTTATTGATTGCTAGTATACGTCAATATATGATTAATACTACAAAGGAGAAAAAAATAAGTAGAGTTCAGTTCTTGTCCTCAAGTCACACAAAAAGGAATAGAAGAGATATGTTACTTGAGTAGACTTAATTGTAGGGAGAACATGTGATATTCTGAACCTCTGGGAGGAAGCACTGAAAGAAAGAAGAAGGCTTTAATCAAGGTTTTAAAGTGGAAAAGCATTTGACTTATGCCTTGAAAATGTAGATTTGCATGTGATTGGGTTACCAGATAAAATATAGGATGTTTAGTTAAATTTGAATTTCAGATAAACAACAGATAATTTTTAGAGTTTGTCTCATGAATTATTTGCAACATACTTACATTAAAAAAATTATCCATTATTTATCTGAGATACAGCTTTCCCAGTTATACTTGCATTGTTATTTGCTAAAGATGGCAGTTCCAGGCATGTGGTACATTCTACTGAGATTTAAAAAAAGTGTTCAAAGATATAGAGGGAAAAAACCTTCAGTATGTATGGGAAAGAAAGAATGAACAGTTAATTACTTTGAATGTAAGGAATGGTTTGGGCTGAGTGAAATGAGGTATATTAATAATTATATGGGGACAACCAGGCATAAACTGTCACTGTTCTGGGCAAACAGGGAATAATACAGCTGAGACCTCAAAGGGTGGTGGGACCATAGCGCAGGGGTACCAAAAGAGAAGAGTATATGGATCTAGTTAGGGTAACTACTGAGATGCAGTGTAATACCTGCCCATGACAACAAGAGGATATAATAATTTAGGGAATACCAGAGGGTCTAATCGTTGAGCCTTTTGTCTTCTGTGCAAATAATGCTTCAGTAGCTGTGGCTAGAACATGTTCGGGGGATGTGAAAATCCAGAGCATATGTCAGGCAAACTTCTTAAATGTATCTCACTGGTGAGCGATAATTTTATGATTACTGAGGTTAGGGATTTCATTTCTGAGACTATGGAGGTGCATGCAGGTTTGGCCCTTTTGGAACAGAATATTGTGGAGTTCACAGGAGGTTTACATCATATACTTGTTTATTAAAAATGATTGGAGCCTAAATTAACAGTATCCTCCATTACATCTAGGAAAACTCCAAGTTAGAGATGGAACATGATAAGACCCTTGGCCAATGTGAAAAGAGAAGAATTTAAAGAAAAGTTTTTTCCCACGATATAAAATGATGATATGTTGATGTATGATGGATCTATTTTAAGATGTTAAAAATACATGATATTGGAATCAGCATTTTAAACATTGAGTAAACTATTTTTATTATGAAAAGCTTCAAACATATATACAAAGGTAGAAGAGAGCAATGAGTTCTCCTATACTGATAACCCAGTTTTAGCAATGATTAAGATTTGCTGTATTTGCTTTATCTAGCTTGTTTCTCTTTCCTTTCCTTTGCTGGAAAAAAAAAAAGTAAAGCATGGGATTGACACTTTTTTTTAATCAGCTAAGTGGAAATACAACAACAAATTAACAGGGCTTTATAAGTGAAATTGCAAGATGTAAATGAGTTACTTTCTTTGCATAGATATAACCTGAGACTGAAAAAAGTATATTTATATGTTGAAATAATCATGCATTATCTGATTTAAATCCATAATGTTCATGGGGACTACTGAATTACTAATCATTGCATTTGAGGGTAATATTTAAGTGTACCCTCAATCTTACCTTTTATTAGCACTATATATACAAGAAGCTCTAACAACTTTAGACAGACCTATTTTATCCTGTTTTAGAGGATAAAAAAATTATAGTCACTTGCCTATATGTATACAGTATTATAGCCTGGAGCAGAACAATGATTTTGATTCTGTTCATCAGTCATTTGGCCTCATAAAATGGTCTTAGTTTATAGGAAATACATGTCCAGTTAATAGTTAAATTATGTATTTTATCCAGCAACAGCAGGAGTAAACTAGCAAAATATATTTTATGGCTCAGCAAAGTACAGATGAAAGAGCAATATATATGAATATAGGTATTATTGTTAGAACCGTGAAAAATGGGTCTACTCATGTTTCCTCAGACCACCACAGTCTGGTCTAAAACGTGAGGTCACTTTTATAGAAATTACCTATAATTTGAAAGCTTTGGGATCTACCTGTGAAAGATTCCAGCTCTTTGTAGAATCTGTCCTAAACTTTTCTGGAAGTATCCAGGGCATTAATCTAATTTGTTCATGATTAAATTTACTATGCTACCGAAGGGCATCTGCCTAATCCCTGCTACTTCTGTTGGTCCTCCTCTCTTGCCATTGTTCTGTCATCCTTTCTGCTGAGAATTTTCATGTTTGCGGGAGATTTCCATTACATCTGTTGGATGACTCAAAGCCTACCACTCATGCTGTGAACCACGCTGCTGCTGTAGTCTCCTGCCTGGCCCTACCCCCCAATTTTTAATTGGCACTTTTGATGTTGACCTGGAACTAGGCTCTTCACTTCCTCAATCATTACCTTATTTGATCAACATTTAAAATAAAATTTGATTTTCACCCTAATCACAAATGTATCCCATAAAATTTGGAACTGACTTAGAAATAACTGAAGACAAAAAATATAAAACATCCCAAACCCACACGAGCACTGTCAGCATTTTGGTCGATATTCCTCAGGGAGATTCTCTCTTTCTTTAAAACAATAAAGTTCTGCATACGATATATGCTAGCATATATTTTACACTAATTAGCATATTGTGCACTTCCCCTCTGTCCATAAATTTCCTTATACATGCTAGCATATATTTTACACTAATTAGCATATTGTGCACTTCCCCTCTGTCCATAAATTTCCTTATACAACAAGTTTTTTTTTTTAAGAGCTGGAATAGTATTCTACTATACCGATATAGAATTACTTCCTTAATCTTTTTATTACAAGGCATTTCTTTTTTTTTTTTTTTGCGGTACGCAGGCCTCTCACTGTCGTGGCCTCTCCCGTTGCGGAGCACAGGCTCCGGACGCGCAGGCCCAGCGGTCATGGCTCACGGGCCCAGCCGCTCCACGGCATGTGGGATCTTCCCGGACCAGGGCACGAGCCCGTGTCCCCTGCATCGGCAGGCGGACTCTCAACCACTGCGCCACCAGGGAAGCCCAAGGCATTTCTTTTTATTTCAGTTCTCTACTATTAAAAGTAACAACATTCCAATAACATTTTTGTATATACATCTTTGCTCAAATCTTTAGTTTTTTCTTAAGTATACATTTTTAGAAGAGGAGTTGCTGAATTGAGGATATGAAAATGAACACTTTTTGATACTTGTCAAAATACCTTTCAGAAAGGTTGTGGCAGTGTTTATATACAGTGGCTTATAAGGGCATTGCCATTTCTTTATCTTTGCTAATATGATAGTGAGAAAAGATATCTCATATTTAGTTTTTATATATATTCAAGTAATGAATGACAAAATATTTGTTCATGTATTTCCAGACATTTGGCTATCTTTTATGAATTATTTGTGCTTTGTCCAATTTTCTATTAATTTTCTTATTGGTTTGTACAAGTTTATGAGCACCTTTTAAGGATAATTTCACTTCATCATCTATATTGCAAATAGATTTCCATTTTAATTTGAAATGTTTTGCCATGCAGAAGTTTCAAAAGTTCACAGAGTCAATTAGGTCATTCCTCTATTTTCTCATTGTTTGGTGTTTAGAAAGGTCCTTATTCACTCTCAAGATTATCCAAATATTCATCTCATTTATATTTTCATACTTTACGTTAAACTATTTATTTTACCCTTGAGAATATTTCAGTTGACTGACACAAGCTAATGATTTTCTGGGGCTGCTCTCTGGCAGAGGGTCAACAGAGCTGTGTTACATGTGTCCTGTTGTCGTACAGAAGTTTTAAACAACTAGGTCTTGTGGTTTCTACTTCTGTTCCTCTCTCTCCTTAGGACTCAGACAAAAGTGAGTGGGACTTGGGCCAATATCACCTTGATTTAGCTATGCTCTTAGGATC
This sequence comes from Pseudorca crassidens, assembly GCF_039906515.1. NCBI lineage: Eukaryota > Metazoa > Chordata > Mammalia > Artiodactyla > Delphinidae > Pseudorca > Pseudorca crassidens. Next base: position 24,933,525 of record NC_090300.1, read on the forward strand.
ACTTCCTCACTGTACCTTCAATTCCTGTTTTTGGGCCCAGGTTGCCCTTAGAATGAGTTTTTTCTCCCCCAGATGTCTCTTCTTAGATTCCCATGTAATGAGAGTCCTGGCAGATGTCTTCCCTGACTAACTCTTAAGGTTCCTGGGCACATCTAGGTATGTCTAAACCCCAGTATGGCCTGAAGCTGGAGCTTTTAGAGAAGTGTTCTAGTAAAACTAAAAATTTGGAAGCACTGTTTACGTAGTACTGATTTTGATTTAGAGCAGGTAATATTTGTTGAGAAAAAGTATAAGATATGAAAAGTTTGAGATATATTTCATACCTTAGATATGAGATGTACTCTGTGTGTGTGTGTGTGTTTGTTAACATAGGCAGGGAAGTCACAAATTCAAGTATTGAAAACGGTCAGGAAGGTAATGTAAATGAATGAAGTAGAATGGGAGAAAGACATCAGGGGTGGTGGACACTGTGTTGGACCATGAAACACAAGTCCATGCTAAAAGAGTTTCAGCCAATTGTTCTCAAGCACAAAGCTTAATCCAGTATTGGGATAATTCCCAATATTTCTCAAGAACCAGGAAATACAGATTTAACACAAAATTCCGACCTCAAAATGCTGGCAATCAACTCAAAGGATTTTAAAATATTCTGAGGGTCAAGCAGAATTATTTATAGGCTGGATCTGACCTGTGGGCTGTCAATTTTTGACTTTGCTTTAATCACTCTTCTTATTGGCTAGCTAAAAAGGGTATAAAATTATTTGCAAGATTACAACACAAAAGGAAAGCCAATACTTGTGAAGAGCAAGCTCAGACACATAAAGTAAGGTTTACCATGCTGAAAAAAATGGAATTCCAAAATTTATATGAAATTGCATTAATAAGAAATGTGACCACCATTCCTTTGAAACATCAGGCTTTTGACATTTCTTTCTGATTTGTAAAATGGAAGGAATGATGAATTGGTGAAAGGAATGAGGAAGGCCAGGAATGAGGAAGGTTGAGTGCCAGGAAGATTAGCACATTTATCGTGGTCATGGGGCCCTGGGGTCTTCTCTCTGATTCCAGGACTCTGAAAGAGAATTTTCCTAATAAATAAAAGACTTTGAGACAGACTGTCCTGCATGTGATCAGCTCCATAGGATGTCTCTTGAAACAGGATGTGAACAACTGGAATTGAAATGGAGGGACCTTGGAAGGGTAATGAAAAAGGGACCCGAGTGCCCATAAATCTCATATTCAGAATACCTGAGGGGGCTACCTCCATCACTAAAGATCATTCTTTTCAAACAATTTATTTGTACTGACTCTTTTAAAAACATAGATGAACTAAAGGAAGGCAAAAAAGACAAGCAGAGGGCTTAGAGACTCTGCAGTGCATATTAAAAAAAAAAAATACATGAGTGACCATCACACAGATGTGTGTAATAATCTCTCTTCAGGAGCAGCTTCCCCCTTCCTTTCCATCTGTTTCTGTACTACTAACATGGTCACTCCAGGAATGTTTATCCCTTTTGGAATTGGGCCTGTTTTAGGGATTGAAAAATGGTATAGATATTTTTTCCGTTTCCAGATCCTCCCCATTATATAAGGCACTAACTTAAAAAAAAAAAAATTCTGCTCTATGTGTCTCTACTTCCGAGGAGGAATCCTACTAATCTTAATTCACATTTATTTTCCTCCTGACATGCTTTCATAATGAAGAGTGGTGGCTGCACAAAAGGGTTCTAAAAGTTGTATTTCAAAGTTTACATTGTTGTATGTCCAAAGAATATCAAAGCCTTCTTAGAGATCTAGATGCCATTGAGTATTTCCTAAGTTTTTGCCATTTTTTTTTTTTTTTTTTGCATCAAGTAGAGGACACCTCTGGGGGTAGGAAAATAAAGGGAAGACACAGAACAAATTATTGCTTCAACAACCGTTTACTGAATGCTTATTAGGTGCTAGAAATTGTGATAAACATGTCATTTCATTTCAATTCTTACTAGAAGCTTAAAAGTTGCTTTTCAACAACCATTTACTGAATGCTTATTAGGTGATAGAAATTGTGATAAATATTAAGTATGTCATTTCAATTCTTACTAGAAGCTTAAAAGTTAGATATTTTTTTCCATTTTACATATAAGTGAAGTCAGTAAGTGAAAGTATACAGATTAAGAAATCTGCCACAGCTGGTTAGTATAAAGCCCTCTTTATCTTCAGAACTTCTGATTTTAAAACCCATATATTTAATCACTATAAAATATTTCAAATTTTCTTTTCACAGAGACTCAACAGCATGAAATCTATAATGAACTATGAATACTATGTCTCTATTTAAAGCTTTTTTCTTTGTATGAAAGTGAAGAATCTATGAATTTATAATGGAAAATGTATTGCCTTATAGATCTTAGAAATTTTTTCTTTGAGGTTGTGCTCATCACAATAATTATATCAAGTATATGCTGTATGGGCTTTTAACAAAAACTATCAAATTTCCTTTGTATAGTTTTATATTGGTAAGGTGCTTTAATAAACATCTAGTTTATTAGAGTGAAGAGAATGGTAATCTGAAGGAAGAACCCCAGAGATCGCCAAAATTTAATGTTAAGGCAGAGAAAGAGAATGGAAATATTGATGGAAGATCAGGAACCCAGAGTATCATAGATGCTAAAGGATGTGTTTACCTTCTTTTCCGAGAACAGAAGAAATGACCTGAGGGTGTGGCTAAAGATGAAAGGGAGAACAGGAGATAGGATGGTAGGTGAGGAATGTATGGAAGAGGGCACCACCATATGGAGAATGTGGAGAATGCATTGGAAGGGGTAACTAGTTAGGAGAAATCAAACAGTAACCAATTAAGATGAGTAATCAAAAGAAGAAAGAAGGGGGGCGGGTTCTGAATGATTGAGGTATTGGTGGTGGGGATGAAAAGAAGAAGACATACTTAAAAGATGGTTAGGAAGATTCTGGGCAACAAAGGTTGAACATGAGGATAAAGGAGCAAAAGGCATAGACAGTGATCCCCATGTTTATATCATGTGCATTAGTTAGATGGTGGACTTACTGAAGTAATAATGCATAGGAAAAGAAGTAGGTTTACGGGGAGAAATTTAGTTTCATTGTGTCATGTTTATAGTACTATGGTGCATGTAAGTGGAATTTTTAATTTAACATTAGAAGAGGACCCTAAATTGAAAAGAAATCTATACTAATTATGATATGTTAAAATTTTGTCATGTAATAATTGATATTAAAGATATTGTGTTCTATAAAAGCCACTGTGCTTAGGAATTATATGACATTCACTTAAATTCACTTTACCATTTTAAATTGCATTAGTGATCACATACAAACTTTTCACTATTACCTGTTTCCACTGACCTTAATAGGTCAAATAATTTTAAAAAAAGAAAATCTAATATCTCCTATATTTGATAAATATTTCTGACTTACAGAAAGATTTAGCTGGTCTAAATTAGACAGGTTAGACAAATTTATATTTTCAGAGAAGATCTTCATTACAAAAGACTTCCAACATTCATGGGTTTCATTTTGATAATTCCTTGCTTCTAACTAGAGACTTCAGCTTTTATTCCCCCTTTCTCCTTTTGGGAAATAAAGTAATTTGGTAATCATATTTGGTAATTAGCTTTTGCTATGTAACAAACTATGCCAAAATTTAGTATTTTAATGCAGCACCCAATTTATATAACTCATGATTCTATAGGTCTGTTGGAAGGTCTGGGCCAGCTTGATGTATCTCAGCTTATGTACCTGTGGTCCACTGATGGATTGGCTGCTAGCTGGCTGATCTATCTTGGCCACACAGACAGCTGTTCGTCAGAGTATCTTAGTTATCTTTCACATGATCTCTCATTCTTTGACATATTGGCTCAGACTCATTACATAGTAATCTCTGGGTTCTGTGTACAACATAAGGTGGCAAGCCTCCTTGCAAAAGTGCTTTTTAAGCCCTTCCTCACATTAAAGTTGCTAAAGTTCAGTAGGCCAAAACAAGTTATGACACCAGCCGAAGGTCAATATGGAGGACATTGCAAAAGAATGTGAATAAAGGGGAGAATAAATTTGTGTTTATCTTGCTATTTGCCACAGTAAAATATGTCCCAGGTAGCCTTTGTGGACTAGTGAGATGGCCATTGAAAACAGTAGAGTTTGTGGGCAGATAGTACAAGACTTTGGATTTGTAGGCTTAGTGAGATTGGTAGAGTTGAATCTTCAAAATATTCTTATGAATAAGGTATCAGTCACTGTCAAGCCAGGAGTCAGAAACCAGACAGAAATTTTATTAGGGAAAGATTTATATAAAGATTTTTCATTAATAACAGGGTATTGGTATAACAGGGATTGACTACAAGCATAAAGAGAACTCTATAGCACAGAGGAACCGTGGATATATGGAAAAAATGCTACCCACCCACAGGGCTCAGGCAGTATATTGAAGGGAGGGACAGATTCGGGAGAGTCCCATCTCCCCCCAAGGATGAAATTTAGACCTCATTGGAGGGAGTGTAGATGTGACCCACTGGATAGTGGAGAAGTTCACTGAGGAGCACCAAGACAAAGCTGGTGGTCAGGAAACCTTCTAGTAGGGTGCTGATTAAATTCAGCAGGAAGTTGACAGTGAGGAGTGTCGCTGAATTAGCTGAGAAGCTTCTCATGGGGATTTCATTGACACTGGCTATGAGTGAGCTTCCCTGGAACTCCCTTACCTAGCTGAAATTTGCAGGAGAGAAAAGGAAGGAAATCACCAGAACAGGAATAAAAGCCCCTTCCTACAGCAGCAGCCCTTCAGGGCCCTCTACTGGCAAAGCTTAACATTTTGCCAGCTGGCAAAATAGAAATATTTACACGGTCCAGCTCCAGTTTCACAAGCAGGGCAGTGAAGGGTGGATTTAGAGCTGAGACACAGTAAATTGATAACTGGCACAAAGAGAAAGCACATTTACTCCAAAGATAAGTGGTTAAGCTAATAAATTCATCTGATCATTTCCTATGGGACCCAAATATAAGCAGCAGTTGAATAAAGTTGACCATGACATTTGCAACATACATTTAGAAGAATTAATAAGTTATCTTTGACAATTTTTTAAAATATGGTTTCTTAATATAATTAACATTGAATATTGGATCAGAATGTGATTTTTATCCTATAAATTGCTTTATCATTGTCAATGTCAATAAAATTCCACTTCCACCTGGCAAGAAAGTTCATTTCTCATGTGATTATCTAGTATCATATTTTTTTCACCAGCAAAGTATGTTATTTTCACATTGAAAAACATTTTCTTCCTCAATCTTGAGGGAATTTCAGGTGTGTCTTTAATACTTTATGCATATTTGTGTTATTTAGAGTGTGCCTGGAGATGACAAAAATATTAAAAAACTTAGGCTATTACTATTATAAGGTCCATAAGAGTGCACTGGGATAATTCTTTCCATATACCAAAAAGTCAGTTAACTATAGCTAAGTGGCAATGCAACTTTGAAATTGTACCCTAATCTCTTAAACTGGAACTAGAAAAAATATGGAATTTTCGATATGTGGATGACTTGTATCTTATAAGCAATAGAATTAGTATCATATAATTTAGAATAAAGTACCAAAAACTTTCAGAGCTCTTCTCTTGAGAGGAAGTGAATTAGTGACCAGCTGAAGACTTGTTTAAAAGGGAAAGAGAGGGCAATGGAGAAGAGGAGTAGATGAAGGAGCAAGCAGCTTTATTTAGGGTTAGCAGGAAGCTGATCAAGAAAAATGATGTCCAAGAAAAAGTTCTTAAGAGTAGAGGAGTTCAATTTACAAGCAGCTCATGCAGCTCAATAACAAAAAAACAAACAACCCAATCCAAAAATGGGCAGAAGACCTAAATAGACATTTCTCCAAAGAATATATACAAATTGCCAACAAACACATGAAAGAATGCTCAACATCACTAATCATTAGAGAAATACAAATCAAAACTACAATGAGATATCATCTCACACAAGTCAGAATGGCCATCATCAAAAAATCTAGAAACAGTAAATGCTGGAGAGGGTGCAGAGAAAAGGGAACACTCTTGCACTGCTGGTGGGAATGTGAATTGGTACAGCCACTATGGAGAACAGTATGGAGGTTCCTTAAAAAACTACAAGTAGAACTACCATATGACCCAGCAATCCCACTACTGGGCATACACCCTGAGAAAACCATAATTCAAGAAGAGTCATGTACCAAAATGTTCATTGCAGCTCTATTTACAATAGCCCAGAGATGGAAACAACCTAAGTGTCCATCATCGGATGAATGGATAAAGAAGATGTGGCACATATATACAATGGAATATTACTCAGCCATAAAAAGAAACGAAATTGAGTTATTTGTAGTGAGGTGGATAGACCTGGAGTCTGTCATACAGAGTGAAGTAAGCCAGAAAGAGAAAGACAAATACCGTATGCTAACACATATATATGGAATCTAAGAAAAAAGAAAGTCACGAAGAACCTAGGGGTAAGACGGGAATAAAGACACAGACCTACTAGAGAATGGACTTGAGGATATGGGGAGGGGGAAGGGTAAGCTGTGACGAAGTGAGAGAGAGGCATGGACATATATACACTACCAAACATAAAATAGATAGCTAGTGGGAAGCAGCCGCATAGAACAGGGAGATCAACTCGGTGCCTCGTGATCACCTAGAGGGGTGGGATAGAGACAGTGGGAGGGAGGGAGATGCAAGAGGGAAGAGATATGGGAACATATGTATATGTATAACTGATTCACTTTGTTATAAAGCAGAAACTAACACAGCATTGTAAAGCAATTATACTCCAGTAAAGATGTTAAAAAAAAAAAAAAAAGAGTAGAGGAGCTCAAAGAAAGCACAAATCAGTGCCAGCACAAATCAATGACAGCAAATTAAGTTCATCCTGTTTCTTGATAAGCTGGCCATACAATCAGGCCAGCTTCCTTAAAAAAGTTCGTGATGGGGGCTTCCCTGGTGGCACAGTGGTTGAGAGTCCGCCTGCCAATGCAGGGGACACGGGTTCGTGCCCTGGTCCGGGAAGATCCCACATGCTGTGGAGCGGCTGGGCCCGTGAGCCATGGCCGCTGAGCCTGCGCGTCTGGAGCCTGTGCTCCGCAACGGGAGAGGCCACAACAGTGAGAGGCCCGTGTACCGCAAAAAACAAAAAAAAATAAAACAAAAAAATTAGTGATGTTAGTGGGATGACTACAGAGTTATGGTCCATGAAACATACAAGAATTATAAAAGAGGATACAATTATAGAGATGATTGATTAAAATTTGAAATATATGGTAGAGAAAATAAATGAAAATATATCTAAGAAAGTGAAGTTACTAAATTGTAACTATCTTTGTGAGCTCATGCCCTCAAGAATAAATCTATTTTTAAGTTCTATCCCAAAAGTATTCATCTACCCTACCTCTAGAAACTGTTTTCTAAGTGAAATTCAGATTATTCCAAACTTTAGTCTCTAATACTCCTCTCTATTTAAAAGTACCCAGGGTTTTATTGAGAGAAGCTTCAAAATCAACTTTTTATACCAATTTCTAAACTTATTGAACTAAGTAAACTTGTTACTTGATATTAAGTTGATACTAAAGGACACATAATTTCAGGAAAAGGCATCAGGTTATAAAAATATGAAAATTCTGTGAAAGGAAGGACAGAAAACATACTATCTGGGTCTGGCAAATAAACCTAGACTTAAAAAAAGAAAGGCTTGGAGAATTATGGCAATATTGGCATGAAGTTGAATCACATTGGAAGTCTCACTCCAGCTCTGTGTCCCAATCAGTAATCATTTATTACATAATAAAAAAATCTGTAATCCAGACAGGCTGTAATGGTATCTTTTTTCTTTTGAGTGTCTTTCACTTATTGTGAGATCTGAAGATAAGTGTGCCAATAGATGGTGTCAGGATTTTGATGCTAGGTTAGATGCAATTGTAACAATGAGTTTTAGAATAATCATGATAATTTATCTATTTTTTTCCATTTTAAAACAGCTTAGAGTCTTTGAAAGAAGTTGATATGTTAAGTTATTGATGTGATTTATACATTTTAGTGTTATTAGTTTTTATAAGTGCTATTTTTATACTTAGAACATTTTTGTGTATTAGATTTTTAATTATGTAAACATACTTTTCCATGTACAAAAGCCCTTTGGACATTAAATATAATATCAAATAATATCTTGAATCAATGGGAAGAAAATCTCTTTAATAAGACCTTGATGAAAATGTGATATTTGACCAAATGGTGGTTAGTCTCTTTGACTGGATTAAGTAATGCCTGGCCACAGTAATGCTTTCTCTATTATAGATATAAGATTTTGTTGTGCTGTCAGGAATATTTTTAATTTTCTCCAAAACAAGATAATTATAAGGATAATACGTTTTTCATTTGAAGACATAGTTTCATATAAAAGCCAGTAAGATATTGTATTTTTTATCTTACAGTTTTCAAGAAAATGTTTCTGCTCTATATGGATGAATGTTGAAAATGAAAGAAGATTTTTAATATTCATGAATGTGCTGGTTTTGATTAATGAGAATATTGTGAATTAATCTTTTTCTACTTTTACTTCATTTCCTTAAACACATATGATTTACTCTATTTGGAATTTAAGCATTAAAAAATCACTAATCACAGTTCAGGTCTGATACCCACGAAGGGGACAAGACAGGGAAGGAGACTTGAATAGGCAAAGCCTCAGACCACATTGTGGCTGTAAGTCTCTTTGGGCTGATGGGGAGCTATTGAGTGACGAGTGCTCATTAGAGAACTCCTGGGACAAGTAGAAGTGACTACCATACTTAGTTACTGACCTGAAGCAAGCTGTGAAGGGTGTGGCCCTGGCATGAATGCTATAGCAGAGCCTCAAAAAGCAAAAGCCAGAAGCTACTGGCTAACTGTACTCCTCCTGGCAGTTTTCTTCTTTAAGGGGAGATCGTAGTAGCAGTCCTCCATGGCTGCCACACCCTGTGAATTAGGCAGAGAAGAAACTTAACCCCACTTTAAAGAAGTTTCAGATAATTAAAAATGTTCAGTGTAATAAGTGGCAGATTCCCAGGTTTTGGTTGTCTTGTTAAGTGTTTGGTTTTTTGCTTTTTTTTGAAAAGTATTTTTGAAAACCCAGTTGTGGTAGATAGTCTTCAAAGATGATCACTGTCTATTACTTCCATTCCTGTAGGTCAGTCTGTTCCTCACATCCTGAAGTGGAATCTGTGGCCCCTCCTCTTGAATCTGGGCTGGCCTTATCCCTTGCTTTGACCAATAGGACGCAGTTAAAGTGATGTTGTGGGTTTTAAGAGGAAAGGCACCTTCCTCTCTTCCATCTTGGAAGCCAGACATCATGTAAATAGTCTGACCATAACTTCATTCCAATTATGAGAAAACATCAGATAGAACCAAGATAAGAAACATTCTACAAAATAACTGACAAGTTCTTCTAAAAAAGTCACGATTATGCGAGGCAAAGCTGATAAACTGTTACAGATTGGAGGAGATTAAGGAGAAATAACAACTAAATACAATGTGGAATCTTGGATAGGATCTTGAGATCATTAGAGGATCAACTGGTAAAATTTAATAGGATCCATAGTATGGTTAATATTGTGCCTTGTTAATGTGCTAGCTGTAATAATGTAGCAAGGTTGTGGAAGAAGTTAACAGGAGGGGAACCTGGGTGATGGGTGTATAGGAGCTCTCTGTCCTATTTTGTAACTTTTATGTAAGCATAATATTCAAAATAAAAAGTTAAATGTAAAGAAGTAAAAATATATCCAAATGTATCATCTATTATTTCCAGTTTTAGTCTTGAAATGGAGTAAAAACTTCAAGATGCTTAATAAACAAGCTGAATGTAAACAATAGCAACAACCCCAAACCCCCTAATTATTTGTACTTTAGCCCAGACTCTGTCAAGCATATTTATCATATGACAATTACGTATAAGAAATGAAGCATTTAGGAAGAACCCATAATACTAAAGATATGGTTCCTTAACTTCATAGGCTCTAGTATAAGAAATGAATACTTTTAAAGAAAAAAATATATAAAAAGTTCAAATGAGGGGATGATGAGTGCTGTCTGGGCTTCGGGAGGAGAAGAAATTAAACTGAATCTTCAAGGATGCATAAAGTTCAATTAGCAAAAGATAATTCTGAGTTGTGCATGTCATGGGCAAACGAGTGTGCTCTGGAAAGTATAGAAATGATGAGCAAAGCTTTTATCTCCCAGAGTATTGTGTAATAGGATTAAAAGAAATGTTGGAATGAGATTGTACATGATCATGAATACCAGGCCAAGGTATAAATTAATACATTAGTATAATTCTTCAATATGAAAATATTTTCAGTAGGAATTATATATGGAATGCTTATTATGTTAAAGCATTGCACTCAGTGCAGGAGATGCAAAGAAATACAAAATGTGGTTTAAGTATAACTGCTGTTCTTAAAGTGGGCAACTGTCCATCTCTGCCTCTTGCAATCTTGCTTATCCTTTGAGGTCCAGCTCAAATGCTGTCTCCTTCCGAAGCTACTCTGTTCAGCAGTAATGTGCTAACAGGTATTCCTCCTTGTACTGAACTTGTGTACATGCCTTGGATGATTTCTTTCACAGACTGAGTTCTTAGAGGACAGAGATGTTTTTCTTCTGAGCCATAAAAGCAACATTGGCAGACACAACTTATGAATGTTGCTGAGAAGACTGCAAGAGGAGTGAATATTTTTGAGGTTGTTGTGGTATTTTCTGCTCTTCTATGTTAGATGCTGCTTTTAGTTACCAGTCTGCATGTCGGCTTTTAGTATCTGAGTCAGACAGCCTGCGTATTAGAATGAAAACTAAAATAATTCAAAGGATGTTGTTCTTTTACTATTCTATACCTAAAGTCACTTAAATTTGCACAACATTTATAAAAGTGGTAGAAAATAATATTTTGCACAGATTTCTATTAATTTAGAGCATTGGAACTGCAACCCACTTAGAATTTAGTTTCCTTTCAGTCGATCTCTTGTATGAGGTGTGACTAGTCCTATTAGTCTCAACACCAAAGCCATTTCTTAACTACAGTTAGAAATGTAGACCTTCTTTTCTCTCTTATGGAACACCGTATTGCTTACTTACACTAATGGTTGAAAACTTTTTTTTTCATAAATGCTTTCCAATCTCTGATACTATTCTATGTACAAGTTTTAGTTGCTATGGCATTTTCTACTTAGAAGTGAATGATTAGGAAATATAGTTATTTTTTGCTGCATACCTGAATCATAGGTCAGAAGCAATAAAGATACTTAGACAATAAAACATGTAGACAATATCTATGAGACCTGGGTGCCAATTGCTGACATATGGCCAGTGCAACCATATTGGGGAAAGTTATGTGAGATGATTGATCCGTGGTTCTTAATGGTATTTTTTGTTGACTTGCTGCCGATTTTCCTATTGCTCTTTGAGCTCTTTTTCCCCCCTTTTACATATTACACTATTCACAGTCTGGCAAAAATTTGCAGAAAAAGTATCCAAGTGATGGGCTCACAGCAGGTGCTGTATCAAACGAGCCTTGTTCTCTGGCCCTTGGGAAGTCTGCATGGATCAGAGAAATCCAGGGGCTGCCCTTCAGATGACCTGTAGTAAAACTGCAGAGGACATGCTCAGTTTCTTTCCATGGATAAACAAAGTATAGATGAAATATTTTTGTTAGCTCGAATAGAGGAATTTATCTTATATACCCATGGCCTGTCTGTGCAGTTGATTGAAAATGGCATGAAGTAAATCTTGTCTAATAGATACTTAAAAAGAATATTGTTTAAATATCTAACTGTGTAAAGGTCACTGTTTTACTCTTTGATCTTTGTAGGGATATACTGGTTTCAACTGAATATGGGACAAAAAAAATCACAAGAAATGTGAGGGTCATAGAGTAAAAAAAAATACACTCCCAGTACCATACGTTTGAGACGGTCATCATGAGCTTCAAAAGCCTGACAGAAGTGCCATGTCAATTTTGGATTTTATCCATAGATTGAAGCAATATCAACTTCTTCTAAGTATGGTACTTGGCTGAGACTATACTGATATACATCTTGCCTGTTTATGAAATGTCAAGTGATTTATTTGTTTAATGGGATCTTTATGAAGATTACAATTTGGCAAACATTTGTTGAACATCTATTTGTAAATGGCATTGTGTTAGATGCTAGGAATGCAAAGAAGAGTTGATGTACCCTGTCTTCACAGAGCTTAATATTCAGTCAATTAGTAAAAGTTAATAAGAATGAGAGAAAATAAAAATGAACTAAAATTTTATTCTACTGAAAAGATTAAAGTCTGAACAGTTTTACTATTTGAGGTATCTCAGATCCTTTTTATTCCTCACCAAGGTAAAAGGTGATTTTTTTTCTCTCTCAAGTCTGGTCAGAAGATTAATTTCTTCATGTGGATAATATAGACAGAGTAAAGGAGACTTTATATTATTTTAATTAAAAAAAGAAAAATGTGTTTAATTAATTTTATTTAATGTTTTAATTAATAGCATAATTGATATTGGTGGACCAATATTTAGGTTAATATAGTGAATCATCTATATCTACATAATGATATAGTTCTCAAAACTATAGAAATATTTATTAGGCTTATTTTCTTCAAATCAGAAGGGAGCATATGATACTCTTACAGATATCCATTAATAATTATGATTACAGAATTCAGCTTTATGGAGACAACATTTTCGAAAACTTCAAATAAATGTCCAGCTCTACTTTTCCCAGAAAAGAACATACAATTAAAATTTCTCCTATTCCAGATGTAAAAGAAGGCGGCATAAACTTTACCCCCCAAGTAGTTTGATACTTCCCATAATTTTTGTAATATATTAGGAAAATGTTGACAATATGTTTATTAAACATCACATAGGTTTTATTTTTATAAATATGCAAGATAATGTAGTTTACACATTTTAGACATGCAGTCTGTTGTGACATAGGGGGCAATTAAGATTAAAACCAGATAAAAACGGACTGAAGATTGATACCTTGTGAGTGGCAGATGCAATTTGCCTGTGATTTCATATAGCTGAAATACTTCAGAATACTTGCATATTTATGCATGCCTTCTCATTGAAGTAATGATAAAGTGTGACTCATCATACAAGCAAGCCATTGGGTTTTCACTTTGTAAGACCAACACTTACTGGGAAGATCACATATTAATTTTGAAGTGACCTGAGCTTATATGAGGTTTAAACTAGTTTAGAATATGGTTTTCAAAGTGCTTATTGTTTCAGGTTAGTCATTCTCATAATGATACTATCATATTTTTAACCTCAATACCAGGTAGGTATTGCTACTTCCTTCTACCATTTTCAGTCCACTGCTTTCTTGTCATGACAATTTAGGTAGGTTAAGTCATATGTTTTATAGGAATTTAGAATTTCAAGTCTTTCTTTAAAATATTATATAACCTTGAAACTTATTTTTGAGGACACTGGTTAATAAAAACATTAAAATTGTAACAAAAAATTTTGAAAAATTCTGTGAAAAAGAAAGGTACATTGAATTGAATTGTATCTACTAACAGGCAAAGAAACATTCATAGTGTCATAAGAAAAGAAACCCTGATAGTATGAGCTAAATGCTAGTATGAGATAGTCAAAACAATCATTTCTGAGACATTCATGCTAGCAAAGAATATGTCAATATGGACAAGTCAAAATAGGGGAAAACTGAAATAAAAAATGTATGTGTGTCTTCATTGCATAGCTTTTATAGTGAAACTTAGCTACTTCAGCCTAACTTGGAAGAAAATAGCCAGAATTATACACTCTTTTAAAATTCATGTAACTGAGAAATTTTAACACACTTATAACTTTAACAAGGCCTAGTAGGAGTCCGTAAAAGACATAATCTGTATGAATGGCTAAGAATTATTCATGATCAGTAAATTGATTATAAATGGATGCATGTGTGATACTATGGGGGGCAATTCAGCAAATTTATTCTTTTAAGTTGTTTAAAACTGTCTCCTATAATCTTAGTTGTACCATTCATTTGCTAAGAAAATGTTTGCTTCAAAGAAAACACAAAGGTAAACATAATACCAGTTTCGGCTGAAAGGACCACAAAATCAGAAACGTCAACATTCAATTTAGTGAGAGCATCATGTCTAATAGTTAAGAACTCACAGTACTTGAAATAAAATAACTAATTTTTGCTATAAAGATCTACTTAGGTTTTTTCCTCCTATTTTTCTCTTAGGAGTAATTTCCCCTATTGTTTATGGGCCACATGATCACACCAACTGATATATACAAGGCTAAGCAAGACTAGCCTCTCTTTCGAGCCATTGACTGTCTGGCTCCTATCTTCCCAGTTGGGTAGCAGGGAAGTGGGGGTAGCTGCATGCTTAACGATCTTTCAGGATCTGCAGGAGGGGATTAAGTAGGGACATATACACTCAACCTTAAAGCAGTGGGGTGAAATATTAAAATTCAAATTGTATGTGTACATAAACATTTCTAACTATTCCTTGAAATGCAAACTTAACTAATTTAAAAATAGAAATGTTTTCTCTCTCATACTGTTGAGGACTGCATAGGAGTAAATTTTCCTACAAAGTCCTTCATGTACTTTCTCTCTCCCTTTTTTTCTGGAACTACATCAGGTATTAGAAATTAGAGGATTCCTTGCAGACTGAAGAGAAGGCTTAAATATATTAGTTACTCTTGTGAAATATGAAGAAAAAACTTGTTAGGAAGTGGAATTTCTGGCAAAATAACCCAGTGTTAGCTCTATCCTCCACTGTTACGAACCAGTAACTAACATATATATTGGTTTCGCAGATTCAGTGAACTTTCTAGAATGGATTTCTAAGATGAGAGTTAATGGAAAGGCATTTTTCCCTGTTTTTTTTTCCCCCTAGTACTTGACCACTTTATTTGGCAGTAATTATTATGAGATTGACATAAATATTTTCTAAATATTACACAGATATCTAAAATTCTGATCAAAACATGTGTCTTTATCTATAAACTGATATTTAAAAAGAAATCCCATAGTACAAATTTTGACCAACGTACTATCTTCCAGATGTTTTGAGCACCCTTTGGGATGTAGCTCATTTCAAGGTCTGTATAGTAGAAACAGATCGCACATTTATAGAGCCAATGACTAACTGAATTCTCTCAAAAATGGTGTGAGGCTTTTATGTCTGAGTGTGCTCTGTGTTCTGCTATTTTGGCAATGAGATATCAACAATGACACTCTCATAGCAGTAGAACCATGCTTTCACCATATGGGTTATACAGCTTAGCACTGTGTCCTTTGGCTACATTTAAAAGCTTCGGTTTAAGAAGATAATAAATGAGGTCAACTTGAACAGGCCATAGACCACGTCATAGATTAAATATTTTCCTTCAGCTTCACTGGCACCTTATTTAGGAATCATACCCAAAAAAAAAAAAGCCATTTAGTCACAGTACTTCACTATTAAAAGTGCTCACAGAATTTAGATACTGCCAATGTGCCAACCAAAATTTGATTTATAAACATAAAGTTAAGGTTGTTAGCTTCATAGTCTATAGTCAATAAAAGTCTTTATTACTTCTAAGTATGTTTGATTTGAAACTTTATTTTTTATTAGTTTTATATGTTGACTCTCCTTAAAGAAGTCAAGGAACGATAGAAAGATCACTCAAACAGTATTTGTTGTAATACTAATAACTCTCCGGGAGCAGGAAGTGGGAGGTCTAAGATGGGTAAACAGAAAAAGGCAAAGAGGTGGGAGGTGAAGTGGATCAGATGATCTTGGCTGGTGATAGACAAATCTAGACACACTCTGTTCCAGGTCTGGTGCAGCGGGAAACTATGTAATCTAGTTGGAGCAGGAGGTTGCATTCAGCATGGATTGATAATGCTAATGAACATCTGGTCATTCTGACGACAATTGGTCAGTAACCAGTTATTTGGTTATTAAGTGGAACTTGATTTTTTTTTTGGAAGACTAAATCTAACCTAGTTATTAAATAAAAAGGGTCATACAATGATCACTTTGTTTAAAATCAATTTTGGAAAGGATTTTTCTTGCAAGAAAAGCCACTGATGTTAGCATCATGAGGAGGGGAAACCTAATTCTCATTTCCAGATAGCTCATCTTTTCTATTCTGCCTGACCCTCAGCTGAAGGAGATCCTTTCAATCACTGGCAAGGAGAATCCCTCAAGCTTATTTGATATACTCTTTCTATGAAAGTTGTAGTTAAAAGCAGGACCAGCACTAAACAGGTCAAGGTAATTTGCATTGAGCAAAGTTATTAATTAACTGTTGTTGATCTTCAGTTGAACTGAAGTTTCATTTGGGGGAACGTATTTTCGTAGAGATCCTTTAACATCTGGAAGATGATGTCTCTCTGGGTATTTAGAAATCAACTGAGAACTGTTCTGTTCATATAATTGCTTGAGCCAGGCAGCACACTCTTCCATGTGATATTAGGATCAGGCTATGGTCAGTGGGGGAGGTTGGTGATTCCACAAACAGCACTGTGTTGACAGAGTCTGCTGAGAAGTGGGTTAGTTACTATAGGTTAATTTTATTATGGAAAGTTTACTGGGATTGATTTCACCTTGAAAGAACTTCCTTCTAGGGATAAATAGATCTCCAGAAAGAGTGAATTCATCAATTATTACATCAAAGTG
Organism: Pseudorca crassidens; assembly: GCF_039906515.1. Lineage (NCBI taxonomy): Eukaryota > Metazoa > Chordata > Mammalia > Artiodactyla > Delphinidae > Pseudorca > Pseudorca crassidens. Next base: position 24,950,222 of record NC_090300.1, read on the forward strand.
ACCATCTGAAACTTACCATTTTTAGGTACAGAATATCTGGCTCATTTACTTAGGAGATATGCTTATTTTCAGCAATGTATTGCCGGCATCCAAAGAGTTAATTATTTTAAATAGAGACCAGCATGAACTAGCTTATATAAATGGAAAGCATTATTATAATGCTAACTGGGAGACTTCCCAGACTCCAAGTGTGGGAATGCAGGTGAACCTCAGAAAGGATTTAGAAACCTCCCAGAGCTTTTTCTCTCAATCTTTGTTTAGCTTCCTTTGTGTATGTTTATTTTACTCTTAACTTTTGGAAAACTAATATTCCTTGTTTCTTAGTTCATAATGATTATATATTATTTTCCCTAGTTCATCAATTTATATATTACAAATCTAGAGTCTAAATTAATGTCTCTTAGTTCCAATTACACATTCTCAGGACACAGAGCATGATAGATCCAGGTTAGATAAGGTGTTTACTTCTTATCCATTCAGTTCTGGCAGGGGAGCCACTGTGGCTGTGTAAAGTTTGGGTGGGAGGAATTTCTCAGAGCAGAGACTCCAGGTAGGCTCATCAAGATGTATGTATTACAAGGAATGAGAATAATATAGCAATCAGGAATTGGCAAAACAAAAGCAAACAACAATAACACCTCTTCCATAAAATCTTGCTATACGATGATTACAATAAAAATAACAGTTGGTATGTTCTTTGCAATTATTACAATGTAGTAGATAATGAAGATGTCTGGTCATTTAAATATGAATTCTTTTTCATTTAGCTGTATTAGTTTAGCTATTATTAATATATTGCATAGTACTAGAATTAAATCTAACAGTGCCATGTAATTCAGACTTTGTTTACATGATATGTAAAGGTACTTCAATTATTAGAAACTATATAAAATCATTTAAATATACTATATTTTATATTTTAATAGAAATTATAAATATTTTTATTAAAAAGCTCAGCTTTGATAAGCACTGAACAACTGGAAATAAATTAAGGCATATCATAAGAACACATTTAAAGAGTAAACTATACCTCAGTAAAGTTGAGAAAAACAATGAAAAGTAAATTAATAAAAAATATGTATAAGAATTTATAGTTCTGAAATCAAAATACTGCTGGGAGAATTTAGAAAATGATGGAATTTCAATAATGAAAACGTGAACATTATATTATTTATCATTGCATTCCTGGCACTTAGCCTAGAACTAACATGTAGAAGACACTTAATAAAGTTTGTCAAACAAATAAATGAAGTTAAAAAATACTCCTGATAATGATGATGATAGCAAGATGGCAGAATAGGAAGCCTAGACCTTGTTTCCCAACAGAGACACTGACTTAACAAAAATATATGGTCCAAAAAGCCTTTATGAGAACTCCAGAAACTAGTTAAGAAATTATTGGACCCCAGGCAGACTCAAAGCCAAGAATAGCCATATTGAAATGAGGAAGAAAAGCTATTTCATTTCACCCACTGTATCCCTTCCCCCAAGCCAACACAGTTTAGTGTGATCTGGAATAAATAACCAACTCACAGCTTCTCCTTTAGGGAAAGAAAAGAGTGGAATATACCTCCAAAATTCTGACTTTCTGGATAGTGTTCCAAGGGACTGATATCTGTTTCACCTGACTCCCAGCATTGATGAAACTGGCATATTTGAATGCCTGGGGAGCTACTGAGAAAAAAAGAAAGCTGAGTTGTTGCAGTGATAGAGAAATTGCATTACTGCAGATAGACACAAGAAGGAGCAAGAGATCACAAGCTCCTGAAGGAGAAACATGTAAACCTCTCTAATTGGAAAATTACATGTATAGCCCTAAGAAGATGCATCCCCGGAAAAGGTTTGAGAGACCCACAGAATATTTAGACAGGCTGATTGGTGGAGGTTTTCTCCTGTAAGAACCTAGTTCATAAATACTGAGAGAGGTGGTTGTTTATCAGGAAAACATGACCCAATCAAAATATCAGAATAAATCTCCAGAAACTGACCCTAAAGAAATGGAGACCTATGAATTACCTGACAAAGAATTCAAAATCATCTTCTTAAAGAAACTCAGTGTGCTACAAGAGAGCACAAATAAGCAAATATTAGGAAAGTGATTCATGAACCAAATGAAAATATCAACAAAGAGGAACAAAATAGAACCAAACAAATTCTGGAGCTGAAGAATACAATAAGTGAAGTGAAAAATTTCCTCAAGGAGTTTTACAGTAGACTTGATCAAGTAGAAGAAATAATTAACAAACTCAAAGACAGATCATTTGAAATTATTGAGTCAAAGGAACAAAAAGGAAAAAGAATGAAGAATGGTGAAGAAAGCCTAAGGGACTTATGGGATACCATCAAGGGGAGCAAAATACACATTATAGGAGTTCCAGAAGAAGAGAGAGAGAAAAGAGCAGACAGCACGTTTAAAGAAATTATGGCTGCAAACTTCCCAGATCTGGGGAAGGAAATGAACATCCAGATCCATGAAGCTAAAAATATTCCAAACAGGAATTTAAAGAAATCTACACTAACATAACATTGTTAAAAATCAAAAACAGAATTTTGAAGCAACAAGAAAAAGTGACTTATTACATACAAGGGAACTCCCATAAAACAATCAGCAGATTTCTCAGCAGAAACATGCAGACCAGAAGAGAGTGGAATGATATGTTTGAACTGCTGAAAGAAAAATTGCCAACTAAGAATATTATGTCAAGCAAAACTGTCTTTAAAATTGAAGAAATAAAGACCTTCCCAGATATAAACTCCCTCAGTGTTGGTTTATCACCACAGAACTTGCTTTACAAGAAATGCTAAAGGGAGTCCTTCAAGTTGAAACTAAAGGATGCAACACAGGAACACAAAAGCGTATGAAAATACATAGCTCCCTGCTGAAGACAGATATATAGACAAATACAGAATCTGGCAATATTGTAACAGTGGTGCTTATATCACTTTTAATTCTGATCTAGAATTTAAAAGATAAAAGCATAAACAGTACTATAACTGTAAAACCATTAATGGACACAAAATATAAAAAGATGTAATTTGTGAAATTGATAATATAAAGGGAAGATGTAAAGAAGAGTTTCTGTATGAAATTGCAGTTACACTGTTATCAGTTTAAAATATATTCCTATAACTATAAGATGTTTTGTATAATCTCCATGGTAACCACAAAAAATATCTATAGAAGATACACAAAAGAAAATGAGAAAGAAATCAAAGCACTTTACTACAACAAAAACAAAAATCAATGAAACACAAAAGAAGGCAGCAAGAGAGGAAAAGAGGGACAAAATAACTAGAAGACATTCAGAAAATAACAAAGTGACAATTAGTAAGTCCTTCCCTATCAGTAATTACTTTAAATATAAATGGATTAAAGTCCCAAAAGACTGAGTTTAGTGGCTGAATAGATAAAAATCAAAACCAAACTCTATTCTGTATATAGTTTATTATTTGTCTAACTTTATTAAAAAAATTAACAGCTTTATTGAGATAATTCATGTACATACAATTAACCAATTTAAAGTGTACAATTCAATGGTTTGGGGTATATTACATCACTAAGTTTTTGAAATTAAAAAAGATATTATTGAATAAATTTGATGTGTAAGCTTAAGATGTACAGTGTGGTTACTTTGTAATATGCCAGTATAGCAATATTTATCATATTATATTACATAACTATAGTGCAGTATTATTGTCTATACTCATTATACTGTGCATTAGAGCTCTATGGTTTATTTTCTACTTGTTACAGGTTTGTACCCTTAAACACCATCACTCTTCTCTCCCCTCTCCCCATTCCCCAGTAACCAGCATTTTACTCAATTTTAGAGGTTTAACATTTTTAGATTCCACATGTAAGTGATATCATACAGTACTCATCTTTCTCTGTGTGACTTATTTCACTTAATATAAAGTGTTCAAGTCCACTCATGTTGTTGCAAAGGTAGGATAACTTTCACGTGGCTGAATAATATTCCATGGTATATATGTTTCACATCTTTGTACATTCATCCACTGATGGGCATTTAAGTTGTTTCCACATCTTGGCTATTGTGAATAATGCTGCAATAAACATGGGGGTGCCTATAACAGCTTGAAATCCTGTTTTCACTTCCTTTGCTTATATACCCAGAAGTGGAATTGCTGGATCATATGGTAGGTCTGTTTTAAATTTTTTTGAGGAATCTCCATGCTGTTTTCCACAGTGGTTGGACCAATTTACATTCCTACTAATAATGTATAAGTGTTCCCTTTTCACCACATCCTTGCCAGTACTTCTTGTCTCTTTTCTTGATGATAGACAGTCTAACAGGTATGAGGTCATATCTCATTGTGGTTTTGGTTTGCATTTCCCTGATGATTAGTGATGTTGTTTAGTGATGTTGAGCATCTTTGTATCTTTCTGTTAACCATTTTTATGTCCTCTTTGGAGAAATGTCTATTTAGTTCTTCTCACATTTTAATCATATTTTTTTTGTTTTTGTTATTGAGTTGACTAACTTCTTTATATATTTTGGATATTAACACCTTATAAAATATGTGGTTCTCAAAATTTTTCTCCCATTCTGAAGGTGGTGTTTTTGGTGTTATTGTGAATGGGATGGCTTTATTTCTTTTTCAGATGCTTCATCATTAGTGTAAAGGAATGCAATTAATTTCTGTTTGTTGATTTTTGTAACCTGCCGCATCACTAAAATTGTTGATTAATTCCAACAGTTTTTTGACTGATTCTTTGGGATTTTTTACATATAAGATCATATCACCAGCAAATAACAGCAATTTTCCTTCTTCCTTTCTGATTTGGATGCCTTTTATTTCTTTGTCTTGCCTAATTGCTCTGGCTAGGACTTCCAGTGTAATGGAATGCTGGAATGTAGTGCTGAGGGTGGAATCCTTGCCTTGTTCCTGATCTTAGAGGAAATACTTTCTATTTCTTTAAATTGACTATAATATTAGCTGTGGGTTTGTTGTATATGGGCTTTATGATGTTGAGTTATGTTCCTTCTATACCCAGTCTGTTAAGGGTTTTTGTTTTTTGTTTTTTAAATCAGGAAAGGTTGTTGTATTTTGTCAAATGGTTTTTATGTGTCTACTGAGATAAAATCATGTGATTTTTACCTTTCACTTTATTGATGTTATGTATTACATTTATTGATTTGTGTATTTTGAACCATCCTTGCATCCCAGGCATAAATTCCACTTAGTCAGTGTATAATTCTTTTAATGTGTTTTTTAATTTGACTGCTAATATTTTGCTGAGAATTTTACATATATATTTATCAGGTATATTGGTCTATAATTTTCTTGTGGTATCCTTATCTGGTTTTGTTACCAAAGTAATTCTGGCCTTATAGACTGAATTAGGAAATGTTCCCTCCTCCTCGATAACTTGAAAGAGTTTGAGGAGAATTGGTGTTAAATTTTCTTTGAATTTTTTGTAGAATGCTCCAGAGAAGCATCTGGTCCTGGAGTTTTCTGTGTTGGGAGTTTCTTTATTACTAATTCAATTTCTTGTTATTGGTCTGCTCTGACTTTCTATTTCTTCCTGATTCAGTCTTGGTAGGTTGTGTTGGTGTAGAAATTTGTCCATTTCTTCTAGATTATGTAATTTGTTGATATGTAATCATTTTGTTGATATGTAATTGTTCATAGTATGAACAATTACATATCAACAAATCTTATAGTCCTATGTATTTCTGTATTATCAGTTGTAATGTCTCATTTTTCATTTCTAATTTTATTTATTTGAGGCTTTTTTTCTTAGTCCAGCTAAAGGTTTGTCAATTTTGTTTATTCTTTTTAGAACCAGCTGTTAGTTTTGTTGATCCTTTCTATGTTTTACTGGTCTCTATTTTATTTATTTTAGCCCCAATCATTATTATTTCATTCCTTCTAACTTTGGGTTTAATTTTTTCCCCTAGATCCTGGACTTGTAAAGTTATGTTATTTGAGTTCTTTAAAAATTTTAACATATGTGTTTATTGCTTTAAACTTTTCTCTCAAAACTCCTTTTGGTGCATCCCACAATATTTGATATGTTGTTTTTTTAATGTTCTTTTAAGATAATTTTTTATTTCCTTTTTGATTTCTTCTTGGTCAATGGTTGTTTAGAAGTGTCTTGTTTAGTTTTCACATATTTGTGAATCTCTTTACTTTTCTCTTGTTGATTTCTAGTTTCATACCATTGTGGTCAGAAAAGATAGTTGATATGATTTCAACCTTACATTTTCTAAAATTTGTTTTGTGGCCTATCATATGGTCTATCTTAAGAATGTTCCATGCACACTTGGAAAGAATGTGTATTCTGCTGCTGTTAGATGGAATATTCTGTATATATCTGTTAAGTCAATTTGTCCTAAAGTGTGGTTCAGTTGCAACATTTCCTTGTTGATTTTCTGTTTGGATGATCTAGCCGTTGCTGATAGTGATGTATTGAATTCCCCTGCAATTGTTGTATTATTGTCTATTTCTCCCTTAAGATCTGTTATTAATTGCTTTATATAGAGAGACTCACTTTAGATATAAGAACACATAGTCTGAATGTGAAAAGATAGAAAAAAGTATTCTGTGCAAATGGTGAAAAAAAGAGAGCAGGAATGGCCATACATATGTCAGACTAATAGATTTTAAGTCATGACCTGTTATAAGAGGCAAAGAATGACATTATATAATAATTAAAGGGTCAATTCACCAGCAAAGTATAATATTTATAAATATAGATGCACCTAATAGCAGAGCACACAAATATATGAAGTAGACGTTGATAGAACTGAAGAAATAGATAGCAACACAACAATAGGAGATTTCAATATCTAGCTTTTAATTATGGATGGAAGAAACAGAAAATCAATAAGGAAACAGAAGGCTTAAACAACAGTAAACCAATTGTCCCTAAGAGACATATACAGAAAACGCCACTTAACAGCAACACTCTTCTCAAGTATGCACAGGACATTCTGCAGGATAGATCACATATTAGGACATAAAACAAGTCTCACCAAATTTAAGAAGATTTAAGTCACACAAAATATCTTTTCTGACCACAATGGGATGAAACTAGAATCAATAGTGAAAGAAAAATGGAAAGAGCACAAATACGGGAAAACTAAACAACACATTCTTGATAAACTAACGAGTAAAACAGGAAAATACAAGGGAAATTAGGAAATGTTTTGAAACAAATGAAAATGGAAACACAACATACAAAAAGTTACAGGATGCAGCAAAAGAAGTATTAAGAGGGGAATTTATAGCAGTAAATGCCTACATTTAAAAAAATCACAAAGGAATATCTAACTTTAGACTTCAAGAAACTAAGAAAAGAACAATAAACTAAGCCCAGAGTTAGCAGAAAGAAGGAAATAATAAAGATTGGAGAAGAAATAGAGGAAATAGAAAACAAAAAAAGCACTAGAAAAAAATCAACAAAAGTAAGAGTTGTTTTTTAATAAAAGATCAATAAATTGACAAACCTTTAGCTAGATAAGTAAGAAAAAAAGAAGGCTCAAATGACAAAAATCAGAAATCAAAGAGAAGTTACAACAATGCCACAGAAATACAAAACATCATGAGACCATTATGAACTTGTATATGCTAACACATGAGATAACCTAAAAGAAATGGATAAACATCTAGATGCATATATCCTACCAAGACTGAATCATGAAGAATACAAAATCTGAACAGACCTATAACTAGAAAGGAGATTGAATCAGTAATCAAAAAAACCTCCTGATGAGGAAAAGCCCAGAACTAGATGGCTTCACTTATGTATTCTACCAAACATTTAAAAAAGAATTAACATAAGTATTTCTCAAATTACTCCAAAATATTTAAGAGGAGGGAACACTTTCAGTCTCTTTTTTATGAGGTCAGGATTACCCTGATACCAAAATCAAAGATACTTTAAGAAAAGAAAATAACAGGCCAATTTCCCTGATGAACATAGATGCAAAAATCCTCATTGAAACGCTAGCTAGCCAAATTCAACAGCACATTAAAAGTATTATACACCATGAAAAAAGTTTTTTTAATTTTTTCCTGGAATATAAGAATGATTCAACATATGAAGATCATCACTGTAATGCACCACATTAAACAATGAAGAACAAAACTACATGTTCATCTTAATTAATGAAGGACAAGTATCTGATAAAATTCAACATACTTTTCAAGTAAAAGCAATCAACAAACTAGGAACAGAAGAAATTGAACCAACATAATAAGAATCATATATAAAAAAGCTTATAGCTAACATCATACTCAATGGTTAAAAACTGAAATCTGTTCCTCTAAAATCAAGAACAAGCCAAGGATGTTTACTCTCACCACTTCCATTCAATGTAGTACTGGAAGTCCATGCCAGAGCAATTAGGCAAGAAAAATAAAAGCATCTACATTGTAAAGGAAGATGTAAGATTGCCATTATTTCCTAATGATATAATCCTGTATATAGAAAATCCCAAAGAACTGGTAAAAAAGAAAAACTGTTGGAATTAATTAACAATTTCTGTAAAATGGAAGAGTACAAAGTCAACATGCAAAAATCAGTTGTTTTTCATACAATAACTGAACAGTCTGAAAAGAAAATTAAGAAAACAACCCATTTACAATAACATCAAAAACAATAAAATACTTAGGAATAAACTTAACCAAGAGGTGAAAAATGTATGTTTCAAAAATTGCAAAACATTGCTGAAAGAAATTACAGAAGATAATAAAAATAGACACCTATCCTATTTTCACGGAGTGGAAGACTTAATGTTGTTAAAATATCCATACTACCCAAAGCCATCTACAGATTCAATGCAATCTCTATCAAAATCCCAATGGCATTTTTTTTTATATAGAAATGGAAAAATCCATCCTGAAATTCATATGGAATCTCAAGGGACCCTGAGTAGACAAAACAATTTTGACTAGAAAAAGCAAGCTGGAGACCTCACACATCCTGATTTCAAAACTTACTACAAGGCTTTCCTGGTGGCGCAATGGTTGAGAGTCCACCTGCCAATGCAGGGGACACAGGTTCGTGCCCTGGTCAAGGAAGATCCCACATGCTGCGGAGCGGCTGGGCCCATGAGCCACGGCCGCTGAGCCTCTGTGTCCGGAGCCTGTGCTCTGCAACGGGAGAGGCCACAACAGTGAGAGGCCCGTGTACTGCAAAAAAAAAAAAGAAAAAGAAAATCTTCATGCTATTAGATTTTGCAGTGATTTCTTGGATATGACACCAAATGCACAGGCAACAAAGGCAAAAATTGACAAGTAGAACTACATCAAATTTTAAAAATTCTACATAGCAAGTAACAATCAACAGTGAAAATGCAACCTACACAATTGGAGAAAAAACAAAAAATATATATAATAAAGGGTTAATATTCAAAATATTTAAGCAACTCCTAAATCTCAAAAAAGCAACCAGATTTAAAAATGGGCAAAGGACTTGAATAGATATTTTCAAAATACATGTATATAAATGGTCAACTAGCATTTGAAAAGAGGCTCAACAAAACTAATAAGCAGGGAAATGCAAATCAAAACCATGCTGAAATGTTACCTCCTAATTGTTAGGATGACCACTATGAAAAAAATATGTGACGGTGAGGATGTGGAGAAATTTGAACTCTTGTGCACTGTTGGTGGGAAAGTAAAATGGTGCAGCCACTGTGTAAAACTGATGGAGTTTCCCAAAAACCTTAAAAATAGAATTACCATATTATCCAGCAAATCCTCTTCTGGATATATGTCAAAAGAATAGAAGACAAGATCTTGAAGAGATATTTACACACCTATGTTCATAGCATCATTATTCACAATAGCCAAGAGGTGGAAGCAAGCTAAATGTCTATTACAGATGAATGGATACAAAGAAAATATGATTATATGTGTGTATATACATATATTTATATATATCTGTATATATATCAGCCTTAAAAAAGGAAATACTGTCATATGCTACAACAAAAATAAATCCCTGAGGACATTATGCTAAGTGAAATAAGCCAGTCACAAAAAGATAAAAACTGCATGATTATACTTATAGGAGGTACCAAAAGTAGTCAAACTCTTAGAAACAGAAAGTAGAATGACGGTTACCAGGGCTTGAGGGGAGGGAATAAAGGGAGTTGTTGTTCAGTGGATAGAGTGTTTCAGTTTTGCAAGACCAAAAAGTTCTAGGCATCTGTTGCACAGTATACGTATAGTTATACTTAAAATTGTTAAGATGGCAAATTTTATGTATTTTTTACCACAATAAAAAAGTACCCATAAAAAAGGGAAGAAACACTGATGAAATTTTGTGAACGAGAATATTAAGTTGACAACTTCTTTTTAAGTTGTGAATGTCATCACATCCTTTAAAAAAGTTTTCTGACCTAGGTATTGATTACACTTAATGAAATTTTAAGGAAGTATGTATTTAGATTCTTGTGGGATAAGCTATAGTTTGTAAATCTGTATGCATCAAATCAATATTCTGGTTCTGCTTTGTCTTACCTCACATGAAGCTGGGTAACATATTGGCCTTAAGTTTGGTTGTGGGGTTGGAATGCTCTGACTTAAAAGTAGAGACATACAGAAACATTTTTCTGAGAGGCGATTGGGGCCCCTCCAAGATCTTTCTACAGATGTGGACTTGTGATTTGTGAGGACTGACTCTGTGGATAGCAGCAGGATTTATTTAAAGTTGGTTAATAATTTTCTTGAGCAATGCTGGGGAGACTAGCTATTTCCCAGAATTTTTCAAATGTATGATTCAGAAAGGAAAATGTAACTCCTTTCTTCTCAATTTGTTTTTTAAGGTTGGAATTTCTTCTTTGAGAGATGCTATCATATTTTCTCTCTTTCAACAAATGTAAAGGGAAAAAAATCTAATAAAAGATATCTCCAAGTCTGGCAGAATTCATGTGGTGAGCCCCCTTTGATTTGTGCCACTGGTAATAATACTGCTCTTAGTTTCTTTGTCTTGTCTGTGATTCATTCTTTTCAGTAAAGGCAGAGTGCTGGAGTAATTCCGAACAGGAGGTAGAAAAGGGAGAAATGAAATGTGTGTATGACTGAAATGGATTTGAGTCAATATTATTTTGGGCCTTCGCATTGTTCTTAGCCCATTTCATCAAGTAATCCAATCTATCAGAAAATAAAAATTTAGCACTGGTTCTGCCAAGAAGTACTACGACTGGGTATTTTTTCTGAGCTAATCTTTATAATCTCATAGTCTAATGTCAATTCTATTCAGTTTGCACGTTCATTAGAATTGTCTACTGTAGTTAACTTAATTCATAGTATCTTATTTAATTGTTTTGCATGTGCTGTGGCCTCAGAAGATGTATTTTTATGTCTCCAAGGCTGAGCTATATCTGCTTATTAAAAATTTTACTTTTTTTGGTAGCCCTGTGAGGACTGAGGCCGTAACTGTCTTGTTTGCAGTTATCTCTCCAGAAGTAGCACCATGTGTGGAACACAGCCTATGTTCAGTAACAACTACTTTAAAGAAATAAGTGAATGAATCATAGGTGAATCTGGAGAGTGATTCTTCTTTCTACTCTGCTTAAGACTTTTAGATAAGGAATATAAATCTAACAAACCCTGTGGGAAGCTGGTAACCAGACAGCAACTTAAATTTCAAAAGTTTGTATCAAAATATTTTTGAATGAGGTGAGTCTCTTTATGGCCAATTGTTATTTCACTTACAAAACAAAGATGTAGAAAAGCTCACTTGAATGCCAGCCCAAGGTCTGAGGGGGGCAGCTGGAGGCTAAATGCAGAGAGCTGATTTTGGAATGCTTCATAGAGAATGGGTGCTACAAACTTATTACAGAGTGCAAGTCATAAAGACAATAGGAGAAACGATATGCACTGCTTGCTGGCAACGGTAAAAGATCTGTTTACTCTTGCTAGTTTCTTCTAAGTTTCATCTGTAGCAGCTCTAGTTTCTTTCTACCAAAGAGCAACGAGGAAGGTGAATACAGGTAATGTCAACCGTGATCCCTCAAATGGCAAGCATTAGTGGTCCTGCAACACCAAGTATGGATTCTTTGTTACTTTAACCAAATGCAATGTAAATTATTCATTGTGTTCGTCACCTTTCAAAACAGAAAGCCAATCTCATCTAATAGGTCCAACGTTGCCCAAAGAAGAAATACTGCTCCTTCCCTATTGACCATTCAACTAGAAGGTGCCACGTGCAAGACACAAAGAATTCTTAGAAACACATTTTCCGCTTTGAAAAAGTTTAGAATCTAGTAATATGACAAGGTTATATGCATAGAAATATAACAGTAAGGTGACGGGATCAACACTAAACTGAGATAGTAGACAGGCTTGAGTTGTCCTGAAGTCCAAAGTCGGGGATCCGTGAGACCAAGAAAGGCTTTAGAAAGGAGGAAGAGCTAGTGGTGGTCCATTAAATGTGGATAATTACATCTGTAACTAGAGAAGACTTTGTTGGAAAAAACTCTCCCTTGCTTCAATAATTCTTCCACCAGTAAATAAACCAATCCATGCCCAAATCATAATACGTATAATATCTTGTGAGAACCTTTAAAATGAAAATATATTTATTTGTGAGACTATTTCATATTCATGGTATATAAAACCAAAAAGTTACCAAAATTGCATGCGGTTTGTTTTCTTGGCTAAAGTATATTTTTTTTCTCCCAAAGCCATGTACAGTACTGCATATTCTAGTCAGTTTTCTGGAATATGCGGTGTATGCCTTAATCTGTGATCTTCTGCCTTGGAATTGTTCACTAGAATTTTTATCATAATTATGCTTGTAAAGTTCCGCTTTTTATCACACTCATTAGCAGCATGTAGCTAACTCATTTTATTGAGTTAAAATAATTTTGTTATGCATCATTTTTGGTAGAAAAATACTTTATATCAAATATAGAAAGCAAATGGTTCAAGATCCTACTTTATAATATTTTACTTTTAGGGAATAGGAACGTGTTTCAATTACAAATTAATGTTAATAATTTATTGAGGAACAGTTACAGGAAGTAGGCTGGGACAATAGGAGTTAATAAATACACATCAAATTCCACTGCCCCAAAGCCTCAATTTGTCCAGAGAAGTAACCAGGACCTTTCTGCTGAGTTAGCACGACTGAATTGTGTCGAGTTAGAGTCCAGTCCAGGGACAGAACAACAAACACAGTCATCTGAGTAGGGGTCACACGGGTATCCGCACTGTGGGGAACAGATCAGTCAGCAACAAGAGAGGCCATGGTCATGAGGGGAGGAGGAAGCCATAGGTCAAAGCCACAGAGTGGAAGAGGGAATTGGGGCCAGAAGGAAGCCTTTACCACCGGATGGTACTTTCTGGTTTCTTTTCCATCAATAGTTGCAACACAGGTGATTCTGAGGTCCTAGGCACCTTTCAAGGGTACGTATCAAGTTTTAATATTTTAAACATTCATTCAAAGGCACTAACTCAAACCCTCAGTGTTTAACTTATTATTGGTTATGGGGTGAAAAATAAGTGACAATGAAAGAAAAATAGGCCTTTTGCTAGCCCGTAGTGTATCTTTATGAGGGCTAGAAATAAGTGCCCCTTCCACCTAGACTGGTGAACAAAGTGTATTTGTCAAGATTTTCCAAAGAAATAGGACTATTGGGATATATATACAGAGAGAGATTTACTTTAAGGAACTGGCTCACACAGTTGTAGAGGCCTGGTGGGACCAGAATCTGATGTGTCTGGCTGGTGGGCTGGAGACTCGGGGAAGTGTTGCTGTTGAAGTCCAAAGGGAGTCTGCTGGCAGAGTTACTTCTCTGGGCGGTCAATCTTTGTTCTGTTAAGGTCCCAACTAATTGGATGAGGTCCAGCCACATGATGGAGGGTAATCTGCTTTACTCAAAATCCATGGATTCAAACATTAATCTTATCCAAGCAAACACCTTCACAGAAATATCCAGAATAATGTTTGACCAAATATAGAGGCACCAAGGCTTAGCCAGCATGCTACATAAAATGAACCATTACACAGAGCACAGGCTGGATTTCAGCTCACCATCTCCCCTTTCGTCAGGTGCCCACGTATAGCACAAGTCTCCATGGTGGGCTGGGTTTCGGTAGCACTCTTTCAGGCCATATGCCAGTATGGGTGGGGACCACCACAGCTGGCTCATTTTGTAGCTAGTAGACTAATTAGTGGCCAGAGGGCTCTGCAAGTGGCCATGACCAACTTCCCCTTCCAGAGAGGAGGAACTGGACTTTTATACATGTGACTGGTTCACGCAGCAGAATAGACGATGGCTGGTTACAGGGTGCTTATAAAGCCGATATTGAATTCTGGTTCTGCCACTAAGTTGCTATGCGATGTTGGGTAAAGCACTTTGCTTTTCTGGGTCTGGGTTTTCTTCTTTGAAAAACCACAGGTTTATAATTCAAAAAGTCCCATTTCTGACATGATGCATCAGACATATTGACCTTAACATAATCGGTTTTTGTCCTTAACTAACATCACTAATGACTAGGAAATGATTCTTTATTGAAATTAGGTATAAGCAAAAGCCTGTTTTCTCAGCTGATTTCTAAACCATTTGATGGTCTTCTTTATTTAAAGGAGAACTTACACAGTAAAACTATCAGCAATTAATGTGAGAAATTTGGAAGAAAAATTCATTTTCAGGTGAAGAAGCAATTTCATAAAGTAATTTTATCAAATGCAAAAAGCTTGAATGAGGTTCATCTTCTGCTTGACAAAAAGTGTAATATTCACTTCCCTTCCTAGTTAGATCAGTATCAATTAACTTTTAAGGTTTGGTTCCACAAATTCAAAGGAGCAATGAAATAAACTTTAAATTTTTAATATACAATCTATTTGAAGTCACTTCAGAATGTAAATAGGAATTAGGTAGAGAAATGTTGTTTACTTTTTCCTCATTTGCACTTCTCTCTTCTCATATGTTGGAATTTCCTTGGACCATTGATACTTCTCGATGGATCCTCTTACATTTCCTTCTCAAGTTGCTTAAAATTTTTAACAGAAAATACCTATTCATACACCTGATAGTCAGGTTAGATAAACAAGACAAGTATACCCTTTTATGCAACCTCACCTTACCAGAATATGCTGTAACATGCTATACACAATGTGATTAATTATGTGGAAAATATTTGGAGTTTTAAAGCTTTGTCAAGTGTTTCAAAGAACTTTATAAGAAGTTTATCATGGAATTTCAAAAAGATTAGGTCCAAAAGACTTTATAAAGTAAGACTTTTAAGGGGATATATATATATTTTTACAAACATACAGAAATGTTAACACCCCAAAGTGTGCTGCACATCTTAGCAATGGAATCGGGAATCTGATGAGCTGATTTCATAGGGTTGCGACCGCTTAGAGCATTTTTGGAACTCCATTCATGGGACTGACTTTAGAGCTAGTTTATGAACCACACAAGGAAATTAGTTTTATTACTTTATTGTCACACCTCATATATTTCCATTCTCACATTTCTCACAGTTGGGTATCTTCCCCATCTCAGACAGATTTTGCATTTTCCCCATTTCATACTGTCCTTGCAAATACATCTCCCAAAGAATGAATGTTTGCTGTAGATATATTCACAGCTATATGCAAGTAGATAAAATATGGTGCAAACTCAAATAGAAAATACGGTACATTACCTGGCAGAGCACTCTATTATACAAAATAGCTTCTCTAATTGAGGTGGACAGAAAATTCCGTTTTTGTAAATTTAAAACCCACGGAAGAATTTGTGTGTTAACATTGTTGTAACCTGTTGGCTTGGGTGTCTTCTCTTGAGAAAATCTGATTTTCTCTAAAACACTAACAACAACAAAAAAAACTAAAAATTTATTGATGATTCAAAATATCATGGGGAAGTATGGCTTTGAATGTAAATATCCTTGTTAAAATGTAGAAATAAAATATTTTAATTACACAATTAAGTGAGGAAATGGGGTATGTTTGCAAAAATGTGAGATAATCTATAGGAATAAAAGTTTTCTTATTTTAACTTTGATTTTCCCAGCGTCTTCTTCAAAAACCTCTTAGTAGCTTTACAAAGAACAAAAATCATCAGGAGAGGGAAATGCCAACTGTTTTAGTTTACTCATATCCAGACTGTGTATTTCCCTGTCTTTGGTTCATTGAGGCAATATCACAGCATGGCCTCTAGATAAAACAAGCAAAAGATAACACAGAATACACCAAACTAGAGTAGATCAATTAAAAAAACTTACTAACACGCAATTAAAGCTCAGTAGTTTTTTTCTTTGTGTCAGTTTGTGTACAGTATTCAGTGGAAGGTTTAGCATGTTGGGCCATGAGGAATATTGGAGAAGAATCAGAAGCAACCAAAGAAATTATTGTAAATTTGCCTTGTGTTATAAATGAATGAATTTTCTCATTAAAATGAGTTCTTATTCCTATACTTAGTTAAAAGAAAATAGAACTTGGTATAAATGTACCAAACCAGAAAGCAATGCCTCTGAAAATGACATATCCAAGGCAAGATCCATTGTGAAAGTGAGCAAAGGCTGAAGTTTTATTAATAATGGGCCAATCCTATGGTGAGCCCCGGGTGGGTAAACTGCTATCTGGAAGTAGACTGTTCACTCATGTGAAGTGAGTTAACACTTCCTGGGCACCAGGGTACTATTAGGTGCATTGAAACAGCTGATTTACTATGGGCATCCTGGTGCCCTTGCACACCCGGCATCTCTATAGGATCGGACATAATGAAATTATATGGTGTCAAGAAGCCAGACCTTACAAATTTTAGGCAATAGTCCAGTGACGTGGTAGGGACTCATGGCAGTTAAATCAGCGGGGGTATTCCTCTAGCCATAGCAGAAATGTCTCCTTTAATCTTGGAAAGCAAAGAAATTAGAGCTAGCAAATCATCCCTCATGATAACTCACCCAAACCTTTCTTTTCTTTGTTATCATGGGATTGTTGCAAGCTCTCTTCTTGCTTACTGGGAGAGAAAAAGGAAACAAACCGAAGGTTTTCTTTATTCCTTTAAGTAAAGAACCAGGGAGGAAGTTGACACCTATTAAAGGTAATCCTTATGCAGTTTGTTTCTCATCTTAGGCTACCTAAAAAAAAAAAAGAAAAAAAAATCATCATAGCCAGATTAATAGGTAGGTGAAAAGGAAGCAGCAAAGCTTCATAAAAATGGAGGGTCCTAGTCTTAAATCATGTCCCCACTGCCCACCTACAAATTAAACAGAACATGCTCTAATAAAGCTGAGAGTATTGAAAAATAAATTATTTAGGATAGAGATATAAGCACTTTTTTTCATAGTAGGCGTCATGTGGAAATAGGTTAAATTAGTTATGAAAGAAATAAGTGCTTCTTTAATTGGTAGTATGAATTAGTTTGATAATATTGGTGTCATTGTGATTTTCGTTCCTTTTTAAACTAGTGTGTAAAACTGACTCAGCTATTAATTTCAAAGACTTTGTGAAATGTTATAACTAACTGGAAGTGAACCAAGATTCATTTGGAATCCTGGTTATAAAAGCTGGATATATTTGAGTTTTAGGATGACTATAAAGAAATACACAAACACATGTAATCTTATCTAGCAATTTGGTGGCCCAACAAAAGTAGGAATGCTCTGTTAAATCTGGGAAAATTATACCAGCATTATTTTGACTTCCAATCTGAGAGGCCTTTGTCCATCTAATTCCATGGTTTTATACATGAATTTTTATGAATATGGAGATTATACCTCAAACTAAAGTAGTATCCAAATTTGTCTCATCATTAAATGATTCCTCTTTGAAAAAGGAAAACATACTCACTTATTCTGCTTATCCTTGAAAGACAGCAGAAGCCAAACTGTTATAAAATTACTTTGGCTGAAATACAAAATGAGCAAGTTGCGTTCTTTAAAGCTGGGACATGCTAGGAGTAATCATCCTGATTTTCCGCTAAGCACTAGTCATGCTAATTTCTGCCATCAACAAATTTGATTAAATTCAAAGAGGGTAAACATCTTTTTCCCTAACTTGCAACATTCTTAATGTTTAGAAACAGAAAATTTGTCAACCAGAAATGGGCTTTCCTAATATGAAATTGAAGCTATATCTTTTTAAAAAACTCAAAATGAAACAAAAGGTCTTTCCTCACATTTCCTTTCCCTTCTAGGCAAAGAGAGTGTGTTGCTTATCATGTGCTTTACTTAGCTTTTCTTTTTTTTCTTCTTCTGCTGTTGAGATGTCTATTTAGCCCTAGGGATAATTTTATCTCTCCCATCCAAATCATTTTAGAATCGAAGGCCAGTGCCAAAACATCTGGTCTAGAAAGTAAAAAAAAAAAAAAAAAAAAAAAAAAAAAAAAATCAGTTTAGATGCCCGTCAAATCTGAATAAATTAACAAAATATTTGATTTTATATTTGAAAATTAAGTTACTTTTGCAACTTTTCAGTCTAAAATTTTTCCTTTTTTTAATCCTCAGACCCCGGAATAAGTATTATATAATTAGTGTTCATTTAGAAAACGGTATGTTGAAGACACGTATCTGGAATACCCCAACATACAGTAATATTCAGTAGGAAGCTGCTCACGGAGGTGCTCTTGGAGATTGAATGTGGAAGACAGGGTTTCTGAAACTAAGTTATTGGGGACTCCTAGAGCCTTGCTATCACCCTGCAGTAGATACAGAGAAGAAATCTACCAGTTAAATGTTTTCAAATGATGCCCTTAGATAATTTAAGCTTTACATGCACCAGCGACATTATAACAAATACAGATTCCCATTGTTGACACTGATCAAAATGCAAAAGGCCAGAATTTGGGGTTACAACTGGGGAAAAGATAACAGAGATTATATTTTAAGATCCACCTTGGAAAATTAATAATGAAGTCATTTTCTAGTCATGTTTTAAAAAAAGTAGTTTATCATTTCAGAATCAACACAAAAACAGACGCCACCATCTCATAAAATAAACATGCAGTGAAAGGGTAACACACGCATTAGCCACAAACTGAGTCTGTAGCCAATACAGGATGATGAGAAGGAATTCTCAGTATGGTGTGATGCGTGATCGAAGCCATTAGCCATATGGTGCAGTGTGAAGAGGGTGTCTGCGACGGAATAACAGTTGTATGTTATATGGTTTATTAACTAATTATGCAATGGCAAGCAATCCTTTTTTAATTATTGGCTGTTGTAAAATATTTTTGTTAATCTAACTGCATTTACCAGGTTGAAAGATGCATGTTCCATCACGTCTCCACGCTTCCTATCTGCTTTGTGTATGGAACGGAAAGCGCTGCCATATTGAAGGTTTAGGGTACATCTCTAGTATCATACTGTGTATCATCAGGATATGCCACAGGGCATTGAGAAATATAGGGACTCATTCCTTTTAGAGTTGCCTTCCCACCTGCCACCTGTAAGTGCAGACACACTGTATGTGGGATAGAGAATCTGCTGTTTTTATGTAATTTCCATGGAATGAGACAGTGGAGCGTTAAGACATCCCAATGAGAAGCAAAACAGTCCCTAAAATATCTGGATATTTTGCTGTGTGATGCCGTGCCAATGCCTATTTGGATACTTGCTTTTTTAGACTGAAGACATTATCCTGACTCATTTCTATTTACAGTAATTTTTCCTCCGTGTTAATTTGTATTACCTTCTTTTGTTTACCTCCAACCTATATGGTTTTGTCAGGTGAATCACACTTTATTAACCATTCAGACTGCTCTGGCCTACACTAGATAGTTACTTAGATATAGTATGCTGGTTCTGCAAGGTGGGATCACCAGAGGACTGGTGGCAATATCATG
The DNA here is from genome assembly GCF_039906515.1 of Pseudorca crassidens. Lineage (NCBI taxonomy): Eukaryota > Metazoa > Chordata > Mammalia > Artiodactyla > Delphinidae > Pseudorca > Pseudorca crassidens. The sequence goes on from NC_090300.1 coordinate 24,970,003, forward strand.
GTTAAAGCGGTGAAAAGCCTGTGATTGCTCTATGCCCCCATGGGACTGCAGGGTAGCTGCATATGACACTGAGAGAGGTGTCATAGCTCAGTGAAATGCACTGGAGCTACAGCATACTGTTGCTTGTACCAGCCTACTCTCAGCTAAAGGAATTACAGTATCTTTAAAACATGGGTGTATGCTTTCATGCATGGTTATTTTAAAGACATCTTAGAATTCTGAAAATTTACTTTAGAGTTTGTACATGATAGTTGTGTAAAAACACTGAAAAAGTAAAGCTAATCTAGGTACAATATTGACATTGCAGGTAATATCCATGACCTTACTGCAAAGTTATGCCAATATTTCTCTGCCTTGGTACTTCAAGGCTGAAATAGTGAATATATTCTGAATATCATTTTTAATATGTAAGTACTTATGTAGAATCCCTTATGCTAAGGCCTCCATAGTATTCAAAGAAGGAAAAGAAAAGGAAATTAAGAATAGTCATTAGGGCAGTTTGTCAGTATTTCAGTCTTCTCCTGTCAAACACAGAAGGATTGCATTTCCTCTCAGCCTTGAGGTTCATTTTGGCCTAAAGCCTCTCTGTCTGATGAAACCTGGGGCAGAAGTCTTTACTAACCAATGTGTAATTCACCATGGCGTCTTCCCACTAACAGGGTGACCAGAGACATTCCAGATGGGAGAATCCCCTTCTGCCTTAGTCTCTAAGTGAGGACAACATGAAACAGAGGTTCTGGGAACATTCTAGCCCTTGATGGACAATGCAGCACATGGGAGGAATAAAATCCATGTTGTTTTAAACCACTGGGATTCTTAAGGTTTTTCGTTGTTTGTTACTGACTAACAACAACTAAAAAATAGATGATAATACCAGGGATTTCATAGATATTAGTACTTAGGACAAGGTTAATGATAAACATAATATTTAAATTCACTTTAATAAATAATATTAGGCAAGTCAGAGTATTTGGAGTCTCCTACCCCGTTTGTGAGGCTGGTGTGTCAAGATGGGTTCCCAGAGACCCCCTCGGCTCCCTGGGGGTCTGAGTGCAGTGGGACAGTGATAATTCTCTCTTCCATCATTCCTGCTCTTGAGCACCCTGGTGGGTAACTCCAAGGGAGTTGAACAAATATTTTCATATGATGGAATAAAGTTTGGGAAGTGCTGGGATATATGTGATATGTGGTGTGGCAAAACTCATGCTTATGGTGTGGGTGAAGAACAAAAGTTTTCTAAATATTGGTAAAATAAAAAACATCTGAGGTGAGGAGAGAGTAAAACAATATTTAGGCCTTCTTATCTTTTTTTTTTTTTTTTTTTTTTTTTTTTTTTTTTTTTTTGCGGTACGCGGGCCTCTCACTGCTGTGGCCTCTCCCGTTGCGGAGCACAGGCTCCGGACGCGCAGGCTCAGCGGCCGTGGCTTAGGGTCCCAGCCGCTCCGCAGCACGCGGGATCCTCCCGGACTGGGGCACGAACCCGTGTCCCCTGCATCGGCAGGTGGACTCTCAACCACTGCGCTACCAGGGAAGCCCTTTATCTTTAAATTGATCAAATTTACCAAATAATTGCTAGTTCTCTGGTTTTACTTGGCTTGTGTACAGATTTGCTAATCCATTTATTCATCCAGGCAGCCAACCAATCAAAAATTTTTGAGTGCCTATTGTATGTTACAGGGACTGAGCAAAATGGTGAGGATAAAGACATGAACCTTCTTTTCATCCCTCCAGTAACCAATATTTCCATTGGAAAGGAAGATAATTAATTACGGTAGAATGTAATATGTGATGCTATAAGTAAACACTATGTTCCAAGCACTCTCCTACTATTTAATTTTGTTTAATCTTCAAAGGAACTCAGTGGGGTAGATAATATTCCCTTCACTGTATACAGATAAGGATACTGGTTCTCAGAGAGCTTAAATCAGTTTTTTCAAAGTCCTACTACTAACAGATATTGGAAAGTGGATTTGAATCCAGTACTGTAGAGAAGATTATGTACACGTTGATATAGACTACCTTTGCTTATACAATTACCAAAGGGTTCCTGCCAAGATGGTCTGTCCTTTGCTTATCATTAGGCTTAGCCATAATATTGGGCTTTAATTCATCCTCAGGATTCTCTGAGTTTGAGACCATGTTCAGGTCCCCACCCAAAGAGTAAATTTTTTTAACCAGTGGACACACACACAATCTGGAAGGAAACAAACTATTCTGGTGCAGTATTTTTTCTTTGTTATAGGATGGGATGGAGTCAGGGAGATTGAAATTTGAGTTGGTCGTTAAAGGGAGTTTAGCCTTGTGTGAAACGTTTTGTTTTTCAATAACATATTTAGATATTAAATACATTCTTACAATGTATTAAAATTTTCTAGATACTTTTATTTAGATGTGAGTCTTGATGCTCCACTTTTTCACAGTCATTTTGTTTCAAGAATCCTTGACCTTGGCCTGCTCAGCAGCAATTTTCCCTTGCATCTTGAGTCTTGGTCCTTTATTTCTTCATTGTAAAGTGAGGGCAGGGGTTGCACCATGTTACATATATAAGGTTTCGGGGGCTCTAATGTTGTATGATTTCTTTAGCTTTTGGAACTGGTGGGAGTGCTAACTGGCCTGATTCTCGTCATGTTTTAAAAGTATGTACACATAGGAAATGAATTTTTTTTAGTTAATTTCAAGATCACACAGCCAGTGACAAAATCACAGGCAGAATTCTGTCTTTTCGCTCCTTCAGAGGTTTCTATTGTAATGCACTGGGCAGTCTCTCATTTGCCAAAGTACTTGGAAGACATTTGGGTTTATTTCTGTGTATGATATATTGTTTCAAGTGATTTGAGTTTCCTGGCACCTGGAATGAGGTAGGGCACTAAATATTTGTTTTTATTACCAGATTATATGCAGTGTTTTATTCCACACTTTTTTCTCAGCCTAGTATTTCTTGTGTGTGTGCACACATGTGCACGCACATGGCACTGAACAACAGAGAGATATCAATACTGGCTAACAGGTGTCTGTGATTTGCTCTCTCCCACCTTAAAGAAATAGAAACATCTTAAAACACCACGGCAACACAACTGTGTATTTCTCACTTTGGCGAATAAATAGTGATGGAAGATAAAGGAGAAGGACAGAGTCAGGTGGCAGGTGTTTATGAGACATTCTGGGGTAATAAATTAAGATTGTATATATTGCATTTATATTCTTACATTTCCCAAGAGTAGTTCTGGATATGAGCATCCAAGAATGGGATTTAATGTGAAACCTAAGAAGGGTGTCTTAATTGCACAAATATTTGCTTAAATATTAAATAGAGAAATAAGAAAAATTTAATTGAGAAGGCAGAAGTTCATGACAAGTCCTATCAAGCTTCTCATGATGGCAAACGTTTACATTCTAAGCCTTTCTCCCCCATTATAAACAACCTGATTTTCATCGATGAAAGCAGCTGGCAGAGACTGCTGAACCAGTTATTTTATCCGGCGCTGCTAGCAGAGATACCACTTTCATTTTTGCCAGCATTTGTAGTGTAAATGAGGAGCAACCTATCATAAAATAATGCTAAGAAGATCAAAGGAAGCAATCCCTACTACCAAGCTAAAAATCATTCTGGGAAAATGTTTTTGATTATGCTTAATAATGTAATCAAGTCAGAAACCTGCCTAGAAGTTGGAGTTATTAGCAGAATTACTGCTAATATTACAGGGTACCTAATAGGCAGTACTATGGCAAGAAAGTTCTGGACTTATAAAAATGCGGGGTTAATAAAATATTTACAAAGAGCTGTTTAGTTTTGATGAGAGTACTATGTGTATTTTCTCAGAAAAACAAACCGGTGTTACAACTGAAGATTTAGAATTAAGGCAGGAAGAGGAAAGAATAAAAGGATGAAAACCAAAAGGGTCATTTTTTTTTTTTTAATCTTTGATTTCATTCTTTAAAGACCAATTACTTTCTGTCCCCTGTGGGAGGGGAATAAAAAAATTCTTAATAGCAAAATCATTCTAAGACTTTTCTGATTCATTTTATATTTAGCAGATTACAGCTTTAGTCATCAGTAGGAAAAAGCCTCACAAACTGACAGACCTGAAGTCATGTCCTTTGATTGTAATTGACAGAAAAAGCATTTAAGGTAGAGAAAAAAATATATTTTATTCATCTTTGATTACAGTGATGTGATTTGGTGACATAATACAGCTGGGAACTGATGCAAGAAAGGCAATAATTCCTACTTGAGGTTTTGACCTGATGTAGCCCTTTAGTCGTCTTCCTACCAATGCCTCCAGCTACAATAGTCTCCTTGATGGCGGCTAGACAAACAGATATACAGCTTGTTAGAATTTAAAAGGCAAACAGCTCTAAAATAACATTTCTTAAGGCAGTGTATTTCAGCATTAAATGCTTGACAACTACACATTTGAGTGGACCTAAAATTAAATCTATTCAATTTAAACATTTTACGGTACAAAGACAAAAATACCCACATTTAAGCAACACTTTCTTATAATGATGGAAAATAAAAGGTTTATCCACAATAGCTCTCTAAAGAGATACATTTCTTTTGTTTTTCTTTTTGGAGATCAGTGACTGTGTATGTTTCTAAACCCGTCCAATATGATTTGGGGTATTATTTTTATACTTTGATAGTTCTCTGCACTCCTTTTCTGACTCATTTTTTTTTCAGACAGGATGTTGCCATATATATTTTGGGCAATTTACAAAAGAGGTACATGCAAATATGATTGGAAATAATGTCAGACAGTTGGTAAAATGACACGTAGAGCATCACACCTATTTCTCTGACAAATAGTTACTACATTAAACAAATTTATATTCTAGGATTTGAATAATAAGCATAAAGTTTGATTCAATATCTTCATTTTTTAGTGCATTATGAAAATAACTTCTCTATATCCATTCACAAGTGATTTCCTAACACTCAGATTTTAAAAGATCTAACACCTAAACTAATGAAGAGTATGTAGTTTGTGAAGAAATAAAAATATATTAGAACGTGTGTAAATGGCTCTATAAAATTTAATTTAATACATTTTCTTTACAGTCAGAGATTTGAAGAGTTTATATTTGAAAGTCACATAAGACCTCTAAGTATGCTAGAACAGAAAACTTATTGCTTAGCAATATTTTTTAGTGATTAAGAAAAGATATCCTGAATGTCACAAATGTGTGTATATGTCTGTGTGTGTGTGTGTGTGTGTGTGTGTGTGTGTGTGTGTGTGTGTGTAGCCATAAGAATTCAGTGAATACCCATCAGAGAATAACTTCTGATGGAGTTTCATTTTCCAGAGGAAGATTATGAAGTGTCAGTGCATGATGATATTTATATATGTAAATCAAGTATTTGAATCTGCAAGTTAATTGTGTCTAGAAATGTCAGACTAATTATAAACTCTTAGGCTGTATTTACCTGAATGCCCCCCAAGCTGTTTAAAACTAAAAATTTCAGTTTATAGAAGGTTGTTTTCGTTGTAAGAAATGGACTCTTTCAATCATACCTTTCAGGGGAATGTAGATATCACCTACACAAATATAGGTGTGAGTCAGAAAGCTGTACCACCTCCCAAGGAAAACATGTTCTTCTGGGTTAGACAGGTTCTGGATTGACTTGTCAGTGAGATCCAAGAGCATAAGCCTCATCAGAAGAATAATTTGTGTTATTGTCTAAGAGGCTTATATAAAAACAGTTCTAAGACATTGCTACATAAACTACCCCCTTCCTCCCCATGGAGATCAACTTATATGTCATTCTGTACGAATGTTTCCTCTTAGTCCCACATAATTTACCTTTGAATCTTTTTGTTTTTTGGTTTGCTTTACTCAAAAGTCTTATTTTGGTCTGTTTTTTACTTCTGGGACCATATGAAACTTTCAAGGCATAACCAATATGCATGTGATATCAGTTCACGTCCAGCATTAGGCTAGACAGTTTTCATCCTTTTACATAGAAGAATGCTGGTCTTTTCAGGAATGCTCATTCACATATACATGCATACCTTGTGTGTATTTATGCTTCCAAACCTAAAAACAAAAGAAGGAGGAATAATGGTTTACTTGTTGGAAACTCAACTTTCCATTTTAGCCTTGACCAACTTCTTTTTCATTAAGAATGGAAGATTCTGTTAAAACTACTTGGAGATTCTTTTTTCTTTTTAAAATTCATCTAGATTTTCAATTTTCTATTCCACATGGTTGGTACAATAAATCATTTGACCAAGAGGGCAATTCAGTGGCAGCCTTTTGCAGAGAATTGTGCAAAGAGCATTTGGAGAATTTTTATACCATGTACTTATCCCAAATTTATACTTCAGCTCATCATCCACAAGGTAGTTACCTATCACGGAAAAACAGTTTTGGACAAGCCAAGGAGGCTTAGGTTACTAAACCATTTTCATTATTTAGAAGCATCTTTCACAAAACTGTTTATCTTCATTTTCCAAATTCACTCATGTGTAAAGAGTTTTTATCAAAACATTTAATTCAGTATCACCATTTACACATAGCAAAAATAGTATAGTCTAGTCATAGGGAAATATTAAAACTTGGAGTTATTTGTATAGTTTTGTATGTATTTATTTTTTAGTATAGATAAAACAATGTGAAAAGGAATAAGAAAATAATCCACTGTCGTAGCTGAAATGCCCAGTCACCCACCTTTATTTAATATTTAAGGAACAGAATATAATCCTGATGCTTTTATGATCTTCATTTTTTTGTTTATAGATGGGCAGTTTTGTCTGGGAAATTCCTTTCAAGCTAGAACTCACACTTTTAAATAAGAATATTTAAAAATTTTTATACATGATCCATTTATATCAGAAAATTAACCCTCATATAGATTAGTTAACTTTTTTCCATAAAATTTTTATGCTTCTGGGAATTTAAAAGATATATTGCCTTATAAACATTGAATACTGAATTCCAGAATTATTAAAATGACCCTTAGAAATAATGACTCCTCCTAATTATAAATTAAAAATATCTTATGCTCTTATTAGTAAGCTAAAATCAATTGAGTAGAAAAATTTCTCCTGAGATTTTTATTTTAAATAACTGGATTAGAAGTAGGAGAGAAAATAAGCTTAAAAGTAATTATTTAAATCTGATATATTTGATTTCTTAAGGTCAGTCCACATAGACTCAAATGGCATGATTCCCAGAAATGCCAGGTCCTGGTTAGTATGGAGACATTATCTGCTTCACTAAGTATTTGGTTCTATTTACTTTCATGCAATTACATGTAGACTTTGCCAAAGAATCAATAAAGTAATAATATTTGGAATATTAAATTCTCACATTGAAAGCTAGATTATACATTAAAACAAATTGGGATCTATTATATTACTGTTCTCAATGGTTTGCCACCCTAAATAATGATTTCAAAATATATGATATCCTAAATATATTAAATGATGTCTAAATTCTTATAATCAAATTTCAGGAAAAAATGGAGAATAAAAATATGTTGATCAGATGAATAAGTATGATTTAAAACACTTTATTGCAACAGGTGTGCTACTGCATGTGATATTAAATATAGTTTGGTATTTAAAAAAGTAGAAGAGCATTAGCATAGGAAATAACCAAATTGTTTATCACTTCAGACCTTTTACTATGGAGATGTGTTTCAATCTCTCTGGAGAATGGTATCGCTATTTTTTTGTCAGATGTATTCAATTTTGTTGTGTTTTTTTATCTAAAAATATAATATTGCATAAGCTTGCTAGTAAACCTCGTTCTCAGTGACATTTTATCACAAAAGGCAATTTGTTCTACCTCTAGATCACTATATCATTTTATTTTAACATAATACTGATAATTGATAGTTGAGTCCAAAAGTGATACACTAGTGTATGTTTATACTTTTAAATTGTTATGAAATTTACTATGCCAATAGTGTATTTTTAGGATACGTTAAAAATAAATTTTTAAAAATTACAAAAAGTAAGTTATGGCTATAAAAATGAAATCTTTAAAATTAACATTTGAATGATAAGCAATTTGGGGGGTAATTATAGTTCACACTCTACAGTCAATGCATTTTGATATATGGATAATTGCTCCTAGTAATATCCTTTAGTTGGATTTTTGTAACTGCAGTAACAATTCATTGCAAAATTAATTCCTTGGCACAGTTTAACATTTAGTGATGTGAAGTCAAAGTGAATTGACTTTACCACAGACAACTTGTGCCCTGGTTTCCTATGTTCAAGTACTAATTGGTTATTATAGGTCACTTTAGAACTTAGTTTAAAAATAAATTAGATTGTTGCAAGGTGCATTTAGTAGAAGTAGCTTGATATTTTCAGCTCTTGGGGTTTTATTTAAATAAAAAATGGTAAAGTAATGCAATCATCTTTGGTTATAAAAGTGATGGATAAATTGAAAACATTTTTGAATCAGGTCAATGGTACTGATGATTAGTACATTGTTAATCAAGTTCTTCAGATTGCTATCAAATGCTTTAGCTCTTTTGTTCAGGTTGGTGAGAGGATCATGAATATTAAAAAGATTCAAATGGATGTGCTCTCATGTAATATGGAGTACCACAAATGAAAAGACTAAATGAAGGCAGACTGTAACTCTATGTACTGACATATCTCTTAAATAAAGAGGAATGCCTAATCAATTTCTTTGCTCACAAACATATAGCAACCAAATAGAATTTTTTTGTTTTGTAATCTATATCTTAATCACAGTGACACCAGTGGACATGGTACATGAAAAATATTTTTTTAAAGAAAAGGTTTGCATAATAGTATGCTGTGGTTGGTAATAACTAGAATTTAAAAGAAAATGCAGATTAAAGATTAGGATACAATGTATTTATTTTAAAATGTAGTGTGTTTTAAAATGTCTTGAAAGAGAGAGAAGATAATATAATACTGTATCTGTTTGTTTAGCAACAATATCTTTCTGCTTTTTAAATCTATGCTATTAGAAACATGATACGATATGTTAGGTGTTGATTTTACTTATTACTAAAAGCAAAATTTTGTTTTTTAAACCAAAATGGAAGAAAAAGTTTTTCCATAGACTTCTCTAAACATTTAATTTAGAGTTTATATCACTCATAGAGTTTAATTTTTTCCAGTATGAAAAAATGTTTGTAAAGAATTATGAAATACATATAACTAAAACATTGCATATTTGTGTATAAAATAGAAACAAAATAATACATTTATAAATTACTAACTTAAAAAATCTCAAAGTAATGGTATGACATATTTTTAGAGTTTAACATAGCTTGTTTTTAAAACTGAATATAGACAGATAAATATGTTCATCTAATAGAAACACTCTTTGGGAAGAGTAATACATTACCTTTAGAACCTACCAATCCTGCACAGATTAATATGTGTGTTGATTGCTTACTTAGAAAATTCTATTTATGATGGAGTGAGATCTTAGGAGAATAGGATTCTAAATGAAAAGTGTGTTTGGGGTGAGAAAAGTCTGACAATGATGAGCTTCTCAGAAAGATCCAGGCTTCATGAAAGTATCTGAGTGATCCTAAATAGTTTGAGGATGAGCAGAGGGTTTAGGGTGTCTGGGATTTGTGGTTAAAAATGGAGGAGACAAAATGGGGAAGAATAGGGCAATTTTTGTAAGGCACAGATTTCAACTTTTCCTAGGTTTGGCCTTATGAATAAAGGCCAGCTGTTAATACATTCATAACCATATCCTCATAGTCATGGAAAGCTACTGAAATACCAGTTTTGAAAATGTCCACATCTCAAATTTATGTTAGTATCCCAAATGAAGTAAGAAAATGGTCCATTATCTCTTAAAGTTTCAGAATATTTATAGGATCATAGAGTAGCAGGATTTTTGAACCACAACAGAATCTGGGAAGCCACATTGTCCAAATAAGTGATTTTCCCAGGAGACCCTGAGAAGTTATGTAAGTTAAGTAAGACCCTGAGAAGTTAGGCATCCTGCTCAAGTTAATGAATGGTAGAGTCAGATTAGGGTTAAGTTATCCTGATTTGTAATCCAATCTAAGTTTTTCCCTTACTATTCAACCACCATAATTTTAGAACAAAACTAGAAGTTCAATATATACAAACGTATAATTACAAACTACAATACATGGTCTGAGTAAAATTGGATTACATGAAGAGAGACTATAACAGACTAATTCTATAAGGGCAGTGGTTCCATGATTATGAAAAATCTTACTAAGGAAGTGATACTTGAGTCAAAACTTGAAGATGTAATAGCAGGTCAGCAGATGAAGAATGAGGGAAAAGGATGTTCCAGTGTGTGGAAATACCATGTTGAAGGATCTGATATGACTTGTATTTTTGAGAAACAGGCTTCATAGTATACTGAACAAGTCTTGCAAATTGATGAGAAATGAGATGGAGAAATTGGCAGGGGCAATTGATGGAGATCATGAAAAAGAACTGGAATTTTATTCTAAATACATTGGTTGGAAAGCTATTGAAAGATTTGAACTAGGCTTCTTAAGTGTTCTGATATATTTTTCAAAGTTTAATCTCACTGTTACAGAAAAAAATGGATTGGAAGGTCATTAGAATGCAGAAAGGAAAATCATTTAGCAGGGCTTTTCAGTCCCTCAAATAAGAAATGCTTGTGGTTTGGACTAAGTTGTTGTTAGGGAAAATGGAGGGAAGTGAATGGAATTGAAATATATATAGTAAAAGTAAAGCCTAGTCGGGCCTCTGCACCCCGACACCAAATTAAATCTTGGAGACAGAGTTTTGGGTGAAGTAGAACAGAAGAGCTTTGTTGCTTTGCCAGGCAAAGGGGGCCACAGTGGGCTAAAGCCCTCAAAACTTTGTGTCCTGTCCTGGAGGGTGGAGTGAGGAAATTTATAGTAATTGTTTAAAGAGGGTGTGATCAGCTCATGGACAATCTTCTGATTGGTTGGTAGTGAGGTAAGTGAGAGTCAGCATCATCAACTTTCTGGTTCCAACTGGTCCAGGGTCTAAGTGCCTGTGGGCAGCATACAGTTAACTTCTCCCACCTGGTGGGGGTTTCAGTATCTGCAAAACAGATCAAAGACATTGTTATGTATATCCCTTGAGGGGGAACTAGAACCCTGCCCCATGGTTGCACTATTGTCTGTCTTTGTTGTTTGTTTTTTGACTCTTCCTCCCTTGTCTCTGCATCCCCTCCCTTCCCTAATTAGCAACTGTTTGAACCTGCTTGTTGGAACTCAGAGAAGGTCTTGGAGGCTGAATGAAGCCTGTTTCCTGTAATCAGGAAATGGGGGAAAACAGAAAGGCTTTTGTGGCCAGGAGCCCCACAGGGTCCTCCTTGGCTTCAAAAGTTGAAGCAAAATATATTGGCAATTAGTTGTAATAGATTGGGAAAGGTGCTAAGGAAAAAGGAAAATTTAATTACTCCAAGATTTCTGGCACTAAAATAAAAAACTTGAGTGAATGAAAGTTTAATTTATTGGGAAATCAAAGATATGCCAGAGGGAAAAATGCACAGAAAATCAGGGACTAGTATTAGATATACTGTCTTAGAAACAGCACAAATTACTTAATAAAGATGCCATTTAGGCAGTTGGAAAGAGTAGTTTGAAACTCAGAAGAGATATCTGGATAGAGGTAAAAATCTGAGATCTTTTCAAATTTTGGGATAGATGTGATTGCCTAGGAAATGAATAGAGAGGAACAAGAGAAAAGGGCCCAGAGGGGGAGTTAGATTGAGAAAAAAGAGCCCCTAAATGAGACTAAAGAGTAGTATGGAAGGAAAGCAGGTGAGTTTGGTGTTCCAAAGCCAACAAAGAGAAGTATGATTCAAGGACAATTTCAAAATTTTGTTTTTTTGAATGCTGTTGAGAAGTTGTAGTGAGTTGAATTGTGCGCTCAAAAAGATATGTTCAAGTCCTAATTTTCCTGTACCTGTGAATGTGAACTTATTTAGAAACAGGTTTGTATAAATGTAATCAGGTAAGATGAAGTTGTACAGGATTTGGGTGGGCCTTAAGTCCAATGACTGGCATCCTGATAAGAAGGAGAAAAGGCACACAAAAACACAGAAGTCATGTGAAAGCAGAAGCAGAGATTGTAGTGATGCCGAGGATTGCCGGTAGCCACCAGAAGCTAGGAGAGAGACATGGGATGGTTTCTCCCTAAGAGCCTCCAGAAGAAAGTCACCTTGTGCCAACACTTTGATTTCAGTCTATATTGACCTCCAGAACTGTAGGAGAATAAATTTGTCTTTTTTTTTTTTTTTTTTGCTGTACGTGGGCCTCTCACTGCTGTGGCCTCTTCCGTTGCAGAGCACAGGCTCTGGACGCGCAGGCTCAGCAGCCATGGCTCACAGGCCCAGCCGCTCCGCGGCATGTGCGATCTTCCTGGACCGGGGCACGAACCCATATCCCCTGCATCGGCAGGCGGACTCTCAACCACTGCGTCACCAGGGAAGCCCTAATAGTTTTTAACATCTTGATTAAAAACGTTGCAAGATCACCTGTTAAGTATAAGGGGATGAAAAAAATAGGTGGATATTCCAGAGAAGTGAAGAAGGTGTGAAACTGTAGGTATGAAGAAAGAAAAAGCCAACTGTTAAGATTGCTCAGCAATATGCAGTATTGATTTGAGGGTAGTGGTCGTGAGTTGATAGTGAAACCAACATGCCCAGCTGGGGATCATAACCCAAGATTTAAAGAGATTTTTTAAAAACTTAATTAATTAATTTTTGGCTGCCTTGGGTCTTCATTGCTGCAAGCAGGCTTTCTCTAGTTGCAGCGAGCAGGGGCTACTCTTCGTTGCAGTGTGCGGGCTTCTCATTGTGGTGGCTTCTCCTGTTGCGGAGCACAGGCTCTAGGTGCACAGGCTCAGTAGTTGTGGCTCATGAGCTCTAGAGCGCAGGCTCAGTAGCTGTGGTGCACGGGCTTAATTGCTTCGCAGCATGTGGGATCTTCCATGGATCAGGTCTCGAACCCGTGTTCCCTGCATTGGCAGGTGGATTCTTAACCACTGCACCACCAGGGAAGCCCCTAATCAGATACAAATATATGAGTCCCTTTTATTGGTGATTATCTTGAGGCATCCTGGTTCTCTCAAACAACACAAGTGAAGGATTCTGCTGTCACCAAGGTAAAATGGAGAAGAAGAGTCAGTATTTTTCGTTCTAGCTCTTCTATTCCCATTCATTGAGCTCTCAATGATCCAGTTTGTACCTATTAAAATAGAGTTAATACAGTAATACCCAATAGTCAAAGCTTAAGAGAAAATAACCCCAGGACTAATGAATATTGAATAAAAAGCTATAACCGTAATCCAGGTACCAGTATACCAGTAGTGTAGTTCTTAGACTATTCTTTCTTTTATTGGTTTTCTAGGTGGTTCAGTTGATATTTGGGAAGGGATGTTGAAAAATCCAGATGCTCTGAAATTCCTGACAATATTTAGAAACTTAACATCTTAAAAATCTTTCAAAAAGATGCTATGGAAAGTGACTTTAAACCCTTGATTGAAAAGTATACTACTTCCACAGTGTAGTGTAGCCCAACAATAATTTATTTTTAAAGCTGTAATTCACTTTTGACATTATCATTTGAAGCCTTGGATGCTTTCAACTGTAATGATTGGCTCTGAGCTACAATGGGAGATTTCCTGAAAACATTACTTCTTGATAACAGCAGTCAGAAGAGTACAAAGCAAAACGTGTGGAATCACACAGTTTACGTCCAAAGCACCCAATGACATAAATCAGAATAGCAATCTATCATTAAAAACATTGTAATCCTTGGGCTACAAATGAATAAGGGAGGAAAAAGAATTTAAAATAAAATAACTGTGAGATTTCACTATTTTAAATGGCTCCAAGTGCACATGCCTTAGCTAAACACAATGGAACACACACAAAAAATGACAGATTTAAATGCTCTGTCTTGGGCCATTGGATAGCACATAATAAGGTTTCTCAGCTGTTTTAACTGGGTCTGGTGCATAAGTTTGGAATTTAGGATGAGGGTTCATTTAACCTGCGGTTTCACAAAAATAGATGTCTGGAAGATGTTAACGTCTCTTGTTCTTTAACTCACAATATGATCCTCAAGCGATACTAAAGATTATGTGGGAATGAGGAGATTTAGATTTCATTTTCTTATTCTCAACATGATTGTTTCAGTATAGGATTTTTACCATGGAAGGCCTTAGGATTGCCTACGTATTACTGCAGGTGATAGGAAACAGGCATTGAATACTTAGTAGGAGATAAAGCCCCACTTGCACCCCCATTTCTAGTGATCGCAGGTTGAATTTGGAATATGTAGAATTAACTTATGCTACTTTGCTGGAAGGACTTCTGTTGAAGACGTTTGTAGAGCGATTGGGCAGAACAAAGGGCTCATTACTTTTGCATAATTAAAATGGGAAAGGCAACTGTGGAAACTAAAATAGCAGGGTGGTGTCACATGACAATCCCTTATTAGGTCCTTTAATTTTTTTTCCAGGTCTCTGGAGAATCACGCTCCACTACTGAGACCAGGTGCTATGAGTTTCCACTCATCCAAGCTGCACCTGGAATAGAGTAGTGACTCTTGCGTTGGCCAGGCTGCGTGTTGGACCGTAATTTCTTCCAGATTTTAGAGAAAAGAAAAATAAGTAACTGCTGGGGTGAGAACTGAATATTCTATATGAGGATTAAGGAAACTGGAGCTGTTTAAGGGGAGATTTGTGAACTGATAAGAAAATTCGAAATGAATATTGCTAATGACATCTTTTTCCTGCAGGATCGGGAGGTTAAGACTTAGGGAGGGAGAAAATGAAATGACTTTTAGTAGCAGTAGGAGGCAGGGACAGAGAGGAGTATTCCTAGTTCAATGGAAAGTGATGGGGGAAGGAAAGCAGGGTAGAGAAAGACAAGGAAACAGGAGGGAATGCTGTGGAGAAATCTGATCTATGCTCGGGCTGTCAACCTTGTTTAAATGAACTTTAAGTAAAAGATCTATAACTACCTCAAAGCAGGAAGGAAGAGTTTGTTAAAATTTAATGTTGTATAATTTAAAAATTCTTCCTTCTGATAAAATAAATGCCTAAGGTGTAATGAAAACACCTTGTTTTCATTATTTAGGAAGAGGTTATTTTTTCTTCTTAAAAACAATGCCCATTTGCTTCCAGCTATATCTATTTAGTGGATCTATAATGAAAGCCTCATTTGATTCATGAGATTAGCCATCATTTGGGGAGGTAAATCTGCTTGGATAATTTAAAACCTTTACTAGTGAATATTTGCCCATCTTTAATACTGGAAGTTTGCCTGGCCTTCATTAGGAAATGTATGGAGACCACAGAGGAGCCGACAGACCCTGCGTGATCATTTCATTGCCAGAGATCAGGACCCAAATTCGATTGCAGCTCATTATTCTCATCTGCTAATGTTTCCATTGTTTTCTTTTAGTTTAGTCCGTTTAATGATTTAGTAGACTTTATCCTGTAAAAGAAATGGCATTTATTGTTTAATTTAGAGAATGCCTTGCTTCTCTCTGACCTGCATATTCTCCTTAGATGAGGTTTCTTTTACTTGGTGTAATCATCTTCAAACATGTTTCATTGTAGAAAAGTCCATAAACATTCAGTAAATATCATACTTGGATATATTGTGCTATAGATATTTAAATTATTTAAAAAGTAAGGTAGATCTTATAGAGGTCTATTTTCAAATTGGAGTGTGTATTCTTTTTGCTTTACTCCTTGGGGTAACCCTGGATGCTGGAAACTAGTATAAAAGTGGTATGTTTTTAAGGAACATTTAGGTTACTCTGTAGAAAGTAGTTTAAAACATTAATTGTATTAAAGTAAATTTAAGTGTGTTACGGGAACAGAGTAAAAAAACTAGCTTGCATTTTAAAAATACTATATTAGACTTCAAAGAAATTTTAAGGTTAAGTCAGACATTGACTCTCCTTTGTTTTGGGGAATTCTTGTCCAAAGAAGTAAGATAAGCACAATTACAGGGTCTAATAATTGTAATTTATGAGTCCCTTCTAGGTAAATAAATTATGCTCTGATACTCTGAAAGAGTTGTCCTTGTTCGTTCAGGGACAAACATTTCCCAAATTGAAAAAGTTTGCATCTGATTACTCAGGTGAGTAGACTTAGAAAACCAAAAATATTCTTGCTTTATCTAACATAAATAATCCAGGCAAGGTAGGAGATTATCATAACAGAGACATCTTGAGCTAACAGCTCTATTCACATTGATTACTCTGAATCAAATTCCTCGGTATTTGTCATCTTTACTCTTATTACCAGCTGACTCAGACAGACAGTACAGGGAGATAGGAAACGTGGTTAAGTAGTGTTGACATTTTTAATCCTTAGAGTACATACAATTTTCTAGTATCTTTTGTATTTCACTGTACACAGGTACAGTATAAACAACAAAAAATTTCATTGAAATTTCTAAAAGGAAATGATAACAATGTATGAAACGGACAATAAATTCAGATTTTTGCAAAGGCAGTAGGCACTCTGTTGATTTATCTTTTTTTTGGGGTAGCGTCTGTTATTATATTCTAAGTACATTAATAAAGAACAGGGAACAACAATCATTTAAAATTTATCAAATGCTTGCAAATATAATCATTTTTTACCAACCATTCACTTTTCTGAATTCTCAGATAAAGATAAAAGTAGTTCTTTTGTTATTTAAATACATTAAAAGCAAGTCAGTCCCTCAGAAAATTAATATTAATTTCCTTTTTCTAAATATTAGGACTTTCTTACTCCCATCAAAAGGAAATGCATTTTAAACCTTCTTAAATTTAATAGGGTTATTATTTTTCATTGTAAGCAATTCATGTAAGTAATCTTCAGCCTGACAGACTGGCACCATTAGAGACTGGTTAAATCAAATATTTCCGTGACCTATAATTTCAAGAGCAGAAGAATTCGAGTTCTGACTTACAAAGCTTTTCTGTATCTTGTCTTCCAGGTAATTTTCAACTTACAAAACCAATGGCGGGTCCTGTCAATTCTTCTCTTTCTTATACAGTCTCTCAGAATTAATATGTATCCGCTGGACTAGAATCTGCTATGAAAGGGCTTTCTTCTTATTCCAAAGCATTATGTGGATTCTTCTGCTCGTAACCATTGGCGTTTAGGGGGATGTGTAGTCACGTGACATACCAATCCTTTCATATCTCCTCTTTTTCCCTGAAGCTGCAAAGGAACGTGAAATGATACACAGCTTACTGCTGCTCTCCATGCCTTACTACCTCTCAGCTTCCCAGACCACAGACCTTTGTTCTTCCTCCCAATCCATGAGCATTGGAGTTTATAGCATTCTCTCTCACATATTTGTCATTCTCTCTCTTTCATATTGATCTTTCCATTTTCCTTCCATACTTCAAAGTTATACACTTACACCTTGGATAAAGCTGAGCAGAGTAATGTTAAATAAAACCAAATGAGTTTTTCTTCCTGTAACGTATGTCGAAGGTGTTAACTCTGCTTAGAGATGAGACCATTTTATTTCCTTGTGTTTATGATCTCCATTTTGAGTTTTGGATGAAGTAGATAAACGCCTGGCTTATTAGAAAACATTGCATTGTCCTGTGCCTACTTTTCAGTTAAATTTTTTTACCACACATCCTGGGGGATCTGTGATCCAAAAGCCAGAAAGCCATCAGGAGTCAAACATGCTGTTTTAGGCTCTAGTATCACCCTTTATTCAGTGAAATTTTCTAAGCTTATATTTCTCTTTTACAAAAGCGACTTTTCTTCTTTTACTGAAATTGCTCCAGCAGAAGTTACTGGTGCCCTTTACAAAGTCAATGGCTTCTCCCTTGGTCATTAACCTGACCAACGTTGACATTGGACCTTGCTGCTGACGTTGAAAGTCTCTCCAACTTTCCTTTTCCTGTTCTTCTCCTGTTCTTAATCCTTCTCTCTTATCTTTTTGGTTCTCTTCTGTCCTCTAACACTTAGTGTAGGAATTTCTCAAGGTTTTATTCTTGCCTTTATTTCTTCTATCTACATTTTTTCCTTGATTGTCTTATCTACTTTCACCTCTCCACTTTATCTTTATATAGTATTTTCCTAAATTGATATCATCATTCTTGAAGGCTTTTCTAATTATATTTCTCATGGCTTTTGACATATTTCTCCATTGATGTTATACTGGCATCTTAAGGCCAGAATATTTTAAAATAACTTATTTCCTAGCATCTTATTTCTTAGAACCAATTCTTATCTATTGCCAGGTTAATCTTTGTAATGTAACTTCTCTTCTCCAAAACTACCGATGGTTTCTTAATGCCGCCTTTCTTTCCCTTAACATGAGATGGGCTTTCCCTCCTTTGTGCTTTGCCTTATTCTAGGTCCTATAACCACATTTTTAATTGCTTGTGAAAATTTTATGTTTTCAAAATTCAGGTAATACTTATTCAATCCTTAATTTTCTCAATCAGTTGATATCTTTCTCTCCTAAAACTTTTTTTTAAACTACTCTTATAAGAGGTATGATAACATAATTTATGTGGAATCATATATTATGATTGTTGTACAAGCAGATTTTTTTTAATCCTTATTTTTAAAAATTAATTTATTTTTGGCTGCGTTGGGTCTTCGTTGCTGCACGCGGGCTTTCTCTAGTTGTGACGAGCGGGGGCTACTCTTCGTTGCGGTCCATGGGCTTCTCATTGCAGTGGCTTCTCTTGTTGCAGAGCACGGCTCTAGGCACACGGGCTTCAGTAGTTGCAGCACATGGGCTCAATAGTTGTGGCTCGCGGGCTCTAGAGCGCAGGCTCAGTAGCTGTGGCGCACGGGCTTGGTTGCTCTGCAGCATGTGGGATCTTTCCAGACCAGGGCTCAAGAACCCATATCCCCTGCATTGGTAGGTGGATTCTTAACCATTGTGCCACCAGGGAAGCCCTTATCCTAATTTAATGTCCCTGAAATTAAGATGTAATTAACAGTCAAAGGTATCTTAGATGTGATAAAATACAATATTTTCTCTGTAGCAAATCGTCCCTGGAAATAGGAAAGATTTAATTTTTATCTTCCACATCTCCTTTTCAGTTAAAAATCTGTTGAATTAGCACATGCCAAATTGCCTCTATTCTGACACATCCAAATGAAACTGTCAGAGCCATCAGATACTGCTCTCACAAGATAAATTAGCCAAAGGTTAATTTGATTTAGGTTCTTCTGTGTTTTTAGGAATATTACCATTAAAACAATATTAGGCCTTCCCATCCATGATCACAGGATGTCTTTTTATGTAGGCCATCTTTTTTTTTTTTTTTTTTTTTTTGCAGTACGCGGGCCTCTCACTGTTGTGGCCTCTCCCGTTGCGGAGCACAGGCTCCAGACGCGCAGGCTCAGCGGCCATGGCTCACGGGCCCAGCCGCTCCGTGGCATGTGGCATCTTCCCGGACCGGGGCACGAACTCGTGTCCCCTGCATCGGCAGGTGGACTCTCAACATATTTAGGCCATCTTTAATTTCTTCTAACAGTGTTTCATATTTTTAGTATATAGATCTTGTACTTTTAGTGTATAGATCTTGTACTTTATTGTTAAATTTATCCCTAAGTGTTTTATTACTTTTGATGCTTTAGTAAATGGAATTATTTTCTTAATTTTATTTTTGGATTTGTTCGTTACTAGCGTACAGAAAGTCAGTTGATATTTGTATATTGATCTCATATCCTGTAAACTTGCTAAGCTCATTTGTTAGTTCCAATATATATTTTTTAATTTTACTGGATTAGTTAGGATTTTCTATGTACAAGATCATGTCACCTTCAAAAAGAGATAGTTTTACTTCTTCCTTTCAAATCTGAATGCCTTTCACCTCTTTTTCTTGCCTAATTTCCCTCACTAGAAACTCCAGTACAGTGTTGAATAGAAGTGTTGAAAGTGGCCATACTTGTCTTTTTCTTGATCTTAGGGGAAAACATTTCATTTACTCTTTTACCATTAAGTATGATGTTAGCCATTGGTTTTTCATAGATGGGCTTTGTCAGGTTGAGAAAGCTCCTTTCTCTTCCTATTTTGTTGAGTGCTTTCATGAAATAGTGTTGGATTTTTTCAAATGTCTTTTTAATGCATCTATTGAGACGATCATATGGATTGTCCGTGATCCCAGAATAGCCAAAAGGATTTTGAAAGGAACAAAGTTGGAGGAATCACACTTCTTAATTTCAAAACCTAATGCAAAACTATAGAAATCACGACAGTGTGGTATTAGCATATGAATAAATATATAAACCAGTAAACTATAATTGAAAGTCTAGAAATAAACCCTTACTTATAGGATCAATTGATTTTTGACAGGGGTGCCAAGACCTTTCAATGGAGAAATAATAGTGTTTTTGTTCTGACAAAACTGGATATTCACAAAAAATAAATGAAGTGGGAATCTTTTCTCACACTGTATACAAAATGAATTAAAAATGGATTATAGACCCAGTGCAAGAATTTTAAAACTATAAGGCACTTAGAAGAAATTATAGGAGTAAATCTCTGTGACCTTTAATTAGGCAATGGTTTCTTAAATATGACACAAAAAGTGCATACAGCAAAAGGCAAAAAAATACATAAATTGAACTTCATCAAAATGAAAAACTTTGGTCTTCAAAGGACACCATCAAGAAAGTCAAGAGACAACCCACAGAATGGAAAAAAAATTTCAAATTATGTTACTGATAAGTGATTTGTATCCAGAATATATAAAGAACACTTATAATTCAACAATGTCAAACAAGCAATTAAAAAATGAGGAAAGGACTTGAACATTTATCCAAAGAAGACATACAAATGCTTAAAAGGCTATGTGAAAGATGGCTCAACATCATTAGGCATTAGGGAAATGCAAATAAAAATCACAATGAAATACCACTTTATACCTGTAGGATGACTAAGATTAAAAAAAAAACCAGTTAATAACAAGTGTTGACAAGGATATGGAGAAATTGGAATTCTTATACATTGCTGTTGGAAGTACAAAATGTTGCAGACATTTTGAAAAACATTTTGGCAGCTTCTCAAATGGTTAGACATAGAGAGTTACCATATGACTCATTAATTCCACTGCTAGGTATATAAACAACAAAAATGAAAACATATTCACACAAATACTTATGCATGAATGTTCATAGCAGTATTATTCATAATAGCCAAAAAGTGTAAATAACTCAAATGTCCATCAATTGATGAACGGATAAACAAAATGTGGTATATTAATACCATGAAATATTATTCATCTATAAAAAGAATTATGTCTAGACACCTATTAGAACATGGATGAAACTTGAAAACATTTTGCTAAGTGAAAGAATCTGAATCTCTATTGAATCATTCCCATGGGCATATAGACATGCCTCGACACCTATTTTAAAAAAACCCTTCTCTGATCCCCAAGTCTTCCTCTAGGTGTCCCATCACAGTTTTCCATATTCACAGCAAACTACTTCAGAATATTTTCTATACTCATAATTTCTGCTTCACCTCCTATTTTCTCACTAACCCACTCTAACTAGTCTCTTAATCTACTACCACTATTTTGAAACTGCTCTTTTTAAGGTCATAACTTTTGACAAAAACAATGATAACCTTTCTGTTATTATCTTAACCTCTCAGTAACATTTAATATGGATGATCACAGTCTCCTTCTTATTTTTCAGGCTTTCAGATAACTGTACCAATCTGTTTTTCCCCCTACCTCACTGACTGCTCCTTCTTCATCTCCTTTGCTAGCTGTTTCTTATCTACCAGACCACTACAGATTTGATGTGCCAGGATACCATCTTTCTCCTTTTCTTTTTGTATTCATGACTCCTCTATGTGATCCCATCTATCTTAAATCAGGGGACTCAGTATATACCACAAAAATCTGACTGTGAGGAGACTAAAGTCACCCAAGGGTAATCCTCTGAAAAGTATTGCAGATGGGAGCCATTAGTTGTAGTGCCTGAAGCATCTGGGGGATGGGAACTCCTAACTAAGCTAGTAAAAGGGATTCCAAGGAATCCAACCAATAGCACCTACTATATCACCAATATGAAATTGCTCCTGATTTTTGTTTTCAGCTGTATCTTCAGTTCTGAGTTCCAAATGTATATCCACTATCTTACCCACCGTGTCCATTGGATTTCTCATAGATTTCTCAAATTGTATTGGCCAAAACAGTACAACCCATCTCTTCTTCATCCCCTCTATCCAATCCATCTTCCAATCCAGTGTTTCTCATTTCAGCCAGCGGCAGCATCATCTATTTAGTTGTTCAGGTCAAAATATTGGTGTACTGCTCTCTTTTTCTCAAACACCACACATCCAAACAATCAATAATCCCTGTTGGTTATAACATACACATGCCCACATGCACACATACACACTCAGTGAGTGTGACCACTTTTGACTATTTTTGTGACTATAATTCAAATGCTTCAAACTCTTGGCTGAATCACTGC
Source organism: Pseudorca crassidens (assembly GCF_039906515.1). Taxonomy (NCBI): domain Eukaryota; kingdom Metazoa; phylum Chordata; class Mammalia; order Artiodactyla; family Delphinidae; genus Pseudorca; species Pseudorca crassidens. The sequence goes on from NC_090300.1 coordinate 24,992,424, forward strand.
AATGGCCTCCTAAGTGGTCTCTTTTTCTGTATACTTGCTTTTCTTCTGGGGGCAAACAGTAGTCAGAGTGATCTTTCTGAAGTCCAAATCAGGTTAGCACTTACTATACTCCAAGTTATCATGTTTATCTTACTATATGTTAGTGATTGTTACGGCTCCCTCCAATCCTCAGTGGTTAGAGCACAAAAACACTTAATAAAGTTAGTTTTTCTAAGCAATGATAAAGGGCCAAGAATGGTCTTCACCAATCTATGCAGAAGAGAGGACAGGATTTTTATTGCCACCTGAGGAGACCCAGGAACTGATTGTTTAATGATCATGTCCCAGGTAACACAGCTAATAGGTATTATAGTTAAGCCATTTTTTGAACACAGACAGACTGGCTAAAGCTGAACTTTTATAACCAAGCACTACTCAATCTTTCATTGAAGTGGTAGGACCATCTTGTAAGTCAAAGTCCTATATTGACCAAAATTACATTTAATTTTTAATTTAATTTGAGGAAGTAGGCATATATAATATGTAACTATAACATCGATAATTTCTTATTATTAATGCCATATATATTTCTTACTTAGATTTTATTTTGTGTTCAATAAGTTTTCTTTGTACAAATACCTTTTAAAAATATTTATTACTGAATAATCATACATTTTTCAATGGTTAAATTATATTTTTTCATGGTTATTGCTGGCATGTTAGAATCCTCTTGATTTTTGTGTATTAAAGTCCAACAAACTCGCTGAGTTGTCTTATTAGTTGAGATATTTGATTATAGATTTCATTCATTCATTCATTGACCCCATATATATTTAGTGGGAGCCTAATATATGTTAGGTGTTATTATAGATCATAGTATAAAAAATAAATGAATCATGTACATTTATTTACATGTAATCAATTTCTGTGTACATAATTGCTATTTATTTTTTCTTGCTAAGTCTTATATCTCATTTCTTTTCTTGCCTTATTGTATTGGATGAAATGTCCATTGAAATATCAGATCAAAGTGGATATAGTAGGCATTCTTGCCTTTTCTATTTGTGAAAGATTGCACCTAATTTTTCACCATTAAATATAATATTTGCTGTGGGATTTTGGTAGATCTTATTTATTAGGTTATGTAGTTTTCCCCTGTTTTAGTTATGAATATATTTTGGATGATATAGAATGTTTTTCTGTATTTATTGTGATATGCATGTAGTTTTTCCTTTGTAATATGATAGATTATATTAAACAGGTTTTCTAATGTAAATCATCTTTGCTTGCCTGGAATAAATATCCCTACCTCACTGATGTACATATATTTTAAATAATTGCTAGATTTATTAATATTTAAGATTTTTACATTTATAATAAGTGAGATTAGTCTGTGAATTTTCCTTCTTTTACTCTCATTTCCCAGAATTGTCAAGGTTATACAGTTGACCCTTGAATGACATGGCTTTGAACTGTGCAAGCACACTTATACATGGATTCTTTTCAATGGTAAATACTATAGTAATACATGATCCACAGTTGTTGAATCTGAGGATGTGGAACCAGGGATACAGAGGAACTGTAGAGATATGGAGGAACTTCATATGTGGAGAGCTGACTATAAGTTATAAGCAGATTTTTTTTTTTCCGTGTAGAGGGTCGGCACCCCTAACTCTCAAGTTTAAAACTCAATTATCATTGTATCTTCTTTCCAAAAGCTGCCACTCATGAACTTCTTTATTTCTGCCTCTGATACCTATCCAGGAACATTTTAAAACCTAGAACCTTCTTTCTCACCACCCTCAGAGATTTGATTTTTCTCATGTGGTTGATTTTTTTCTTAGTAATGCTTTTAAAATGTATCATTATTTTTCTCCTCAATATAATTAATTTCATCCCTGAGTTGCTTCATTCAGTTCAAATTTGACAGTCCACATTTGACTCCAACATATGAGCCATTGCAGGATTAGTCTTCTGAAAAAACCCAAACCACCTTGTCACATCTTTACTCATTAAATTCAAGGACTAACTGTCATATATAGGTTAATATTTTTTCTCTAACTTCCTCCAGCAGGTTTCTTCCCTAATCAGCTGCCTTAGCTGTTTTTATTATTGTTATTATTTTTAAGTTTCTGTTGCTGTGCACCTGTAATTAATTTCACCAAATTGATTGTAAGCACCTGTAGGGCAGAGACTATGTTTATCCTTCTTTGTATTCACTATAACTTCTGGCTGAATGCTTGACATGTGCTGCTCTTCAATAATGTGCTGTTTGTTTGATTGATGAATCCCTTGTCTCTGCCTGATTAGCTCAGTTGTTAAGTGCCAGGTGCTAATGAGGCCAGGGTCATAAGATCAAGCCCTGTATGGATCATTAGCTTTGGCTTAGTTCATAATCCCAGTGTGTACTCTACCTCAAATCAGCATTTCCAGGAAGCATGTGTTTGGACACAGAGTGGGAGCAAAGTAGAGGATGAACATTAAGATAGTGTAATTTCATCTTCACCACCAAAGGTAACACGTCCTAAAATGTAAGGGCTCTTCCTGATGATGGATATGCAGTACATTTTCACGTACACAGGACAGCCAGCTCTGAGCTTGTTCCATAGTTCTGATTCAGCTGAACTTTCAGAATATTTTTCTTTCATCCTTCAAGTCAAAATCAGTAAGCTACTTAATTTGTTTAAAAAAGGAATCTCAAAACCTTATGAGTGAAGGTTATATGAAGGTTGTTTCCTGGCCATACAGTTTATTTTAAATTATTGCCAGCATAGTCCCAACTATTACTTTGTAATGACTTATTTAATGTTACATTTGCAAATATTCAAAAGCAATAATATATCAGCCATTTCTGTGACCCTCAGAAAATGATATCTAAGTTATTATTTTTTCTAAAATTTCTGAATTTTTGAGTTTAGTAGATATCTATGTACAGATTAATTGGTTTTAGTACTGAGTTGGTTTCACATAAATGTATGTTCAATAATGGTTATTTTTTATTTTCAGTACAAGAGAAAAACTCAGTCTACAGAGACATAACTGTAAGATGAAATGAGAAACAATGAAGTTAGGATCAAATGATTAAGGAGAAAAACAAATAAATGTGTAAGAAATATGGGGAAAAATTAAACGGGTAAAAATACCTATATGATGTTCTTTTTGAGTTCTATTTGATAGAAAGCTAGGAGAAAACACAATTTTTTTTGCCTGACAGGAAAACTAATAAAGTACAAAGTATCAGACAAATACTTTACACTTTGAGTAACAAGATTTTACGCTTTCACAGGAAATTGGTATCTATCCTAGGAATGAAGTAACTAGATAAATGTAAAGCTAGATGTTTTTAAATTAACAAAACTTTTCTACAGAATTTTTCAACCAGTTATTAAGAGAGAGTTTTTAAGAATCCATAAACATTATAAGAAATCTAAACTCAGAAGGACACAAAGAAAGCCAAAGAAGTGTATCAGTTTTGTTTTCTGAGTTGATTGACATTGCCTTTATTTTGCCTGTAAGAAAGAAAGAACACAAAATAGCCACTCCTCCAGGGTAACAAGCACATAGTCTAATGAATTGTCCCTTTGGAATATTATGTTGTGTTTGTACTCACTTTTCTACTATGTAACCTGAGCGACTTTCCTGCTTCCAGGTCTAATGTCACCAACTCTTATTTAATGTTAGGGCTCTTTGCTTCATAGCCTAAGTTGATCAGACATTTCTCATAGGAAGATAAAAGTGTTCAAAGGAATTTGTTTTGGATTATCCTCATCTGTTTGAAAAGTACAGCATATTGATTAACAACATAGGCTCTGATTTGCTCGTTTTCAAACCTAGTTCTGTTGTGCACTAGATGTCTAACTTTGAGGCAAGTTATTTAACCTCTCTGTCACAGTTTTTGTCTGTAAAAATGGGGCTAATAATTGTACCTACTTCTTAGGACAATTCTGTCTTAATATAGGTAAAGGGTTTTGAACTGTGCTTGACAAACAGCAGATACTCAGCAGATGTTAACTATTAGTAGTAACATTATTATCCTTGTTGCAGACCACTGAGATGGTCATCACTCCACCTGATCCTTGGTCCTAGCAGTATCTCGCTCTGCTCTGGACCTTGGGGCCTGTCATAGTTCAACTGTCTTTGAACTTCTACCACAGTGCACCCAAGTGCACAGGAAACAATTGGCTGAACTCTCCTGCAAGTCTCTGCGCTTTGAACAGCTAGTGGTTATCAACAATACAACGGTTTAACCATTATCAATCTTAGATTTATAATACTTTAGATTTTGAAAACCTGAAACCTGCACAGCCATCAGTGTTTCTAGAAAGGAAAATAAACACATATTTAGGATATAGAATATAAATTTAAAAATTTAGGGTTTGGTAGAGAGCACTTTGTGAACTTTATGTTGGGGATATAACAGTGAACAAAACAGATAAAAATCACTGCCCTCAAGAAGCTTATATTCTAGTGGTGGGAGACATGCAATGAAAAAAGAAACATAAATGAAATATATTTTGTGCTGTAATGGGATACGTGTAAAGAGAAAAATAAGTCAAGGAAGGGAGATAGGGCATGTCTAGAATGGGGGGTGGGGGGCATTTGAAATGGAAGGAAGGTTTCAATCCAATTTCTAGATTGGATTACCAAGGAAATTTGCACTGAAAAAATGAATTTGAGGAAATATCCGAAGGAGATGAGAGGGTGAGCCATGAAGATCTTGGGGAAGGAACTTTCCTGGCAGAAGGAGTAACAAGTTATAAGGTCCTGAGTTTGAATTGTGCCCCTTATTCTTGAGGAACAGCAAGGAGGCTGGTATGGCTGAAGCAGTGAGCAATTGTTGGTGTAATAGGATATGCATTCAGAGAGACAATGTAGGCCAGATCATGTAAGGTCTGGGTATAAATATGTCATTTTTCTTTATTATAATTAATTATTCTATTATTGTAAGTACATTGATGCTTCACACTTCTACTCTACTTTTAAATGGTTCAAGAATTCCAAGGGGTTACCCAGTTCTGGGAGCGTGGTTGCCAGTTTTCTTCTATGCTAGAGGGAGCTGGACTCTTGTTAGCTCACATCTGTGTTTCTTCCTGCTTCCACCCTGCCCTGCTCTTCCAGGGCAACCTTTTAAGTTCTTAGGGACACTTTTGAGACATGTCCGGTCTAAGACACTGCCTGCTGTAGCAGGGCTCCTGCTTAGACTCAGAAGATACCCAGCTCTTAAACCACAGTTGCATACTCAGCCATAGTTTATCATATATCTCCTGTGCCAATGCAGCTGGGGCTGGCAGGTAACTTCTAGCATCAGTCACCAGCTGTGCCCAATCCAGGTCTTCCCTTGACACTTAGTCCCTTGATAGGGGCCTATATGGCTGGCAGAGCCTCCCCTGGCCGATGTGGTATGCATGTACAAAGGCATTTCCTCATTGTCTTATTGATTAGCAACACCCATGTGAGAATTGGGGAAAAGTCTTTCTTTCCTCTGGGTGTATATGGCTCATGCAAGGCTTAGTGAACATGTGCTGGATTTCAGTTCCAATTTACCACCTCTCCAGTTGGTGTCTTACTCAGGGCACAATTCGCCTAACTTTAAACGGTGGTGATGGCCTAGACTTTCTTCCTCAGGTCCTGGGACTCCTTGTACAAATGAATCCAGTCCTTGCACAGTTATGTTCGTAGGGGCCTTACTGAATATCAAACTTGGAAACAAGAAAGGCCTATTATACTTGAATCCCAGGGCAATGTTTGCATCCTTGGGTTACCTTTGAGAACCCAAAAGAAGACTTACAAAAAATTTCTTGAACAAAGTGATCTATGTTTTTTAACTTTAAACTTCTGAGATGCTTACATTTTTATTATCTCCTTAGTGTACTCCTTATTTAAATATTAATTCATATCTTCTCTTTTTTTTCTTTGTCAATCATATTAGAAGTTTCTCAATGTTTTTTCATCTTTTCAAAGAATCAGATTTTGGTTCATTGATATTCTCTCTTGTATTGTGTTTTCATTTATTTCTGTCCTTGTATTTATTATTTCCATCCTTATATTTATTATTTCCTTATTTCTCCTTGCTTTGGGTTTATTTTTCTCTTTTAACATGAAAGTTTATATTATTGGTTTGAAACGTATCTTCTTTCTAATATAAGCGTTTGATGCTATAAATCTCCCTCTAAGGCCTGCTTTAGTGGCATCTTACAAATTTTTCTGTGTTACATTTTCCTCTTTGTTCAGTTCAAAATATTTTCTAATTTCTCTACAGACCTCCTCTTTGATTCACAGATTATTCACTAGTGTGTTAATTCCAAGTATTTGGATATTTTCCTTTATCTTTCTGTTATTGATCTCTCATTTAATTTCATTATGTTCATAGAACATACTTTGACTTAAATTCCTTTAAATTCATTAAGATTTATTTTATCACACAGGATATTTTCTATTTTGGTAAATATTCCATGTGCAGTTGAAACAAATGATCTGCTGTTATTGGATGGAGTGTTCTATAAATATAATTTAGGTACAGTTGACTGATGGTGTCATTTATTTCTTCTATATCCTTGCTAATCAATTGCTGACAGAGGAGTCTTGAAGTCTCCAACTCTAATTGTGTATTTATTTCTCTTTTTAGTTCTGGCAGTTTTTATTTCATATATTAAAAAAAATTCTACTGGTATATAGTTGATTTACAATGTTGTGTTAGTTTCAGGTGTGCAGCAAAGTGATAAATTTATACATATACACATATTCATTCTTTTTTAGATTCTTTTCCCTTATAGGTTATCAGAGAATATTGAGTAAAGTTCCCTGGGCTATACAGTATGTGCTTGTTGGTTACCTATCTTATATACAGTAGTGTGTGTATGTTCATCCCAAGCTCCTGATTTATCCCTCCCCCACACATTTTCCCTTTGGTAACCATAAGTTTGTTTTCAATATCTGTAAGAATGTTTCTGTTTTGTAAGTAAGTTCATTTGCATCATTTTAAAAAATTAGATTTCACATATGAGTGATATCAGGATATTTGTTTTTCTCTGTCTGACTTCACTTAGTATGATAATCTCTAGGTCCATCCATGTTGCTGCAAATGGCATTATTTCATTTTTTTATGGCTGAGTAATATTCCATTGTGTGTGTGTGTGTGTATATATATATACACACATACATACATACACACCACATCTCCTTTATTCATCTTTCTGTTGATGGACATTAAGGTTGCTACCATGTCTTGGCTATTGTAAATAGTACTGTAATGAACATTGAGGTGCATGTATCTTTTTGAATTATGGTTTTCTCCAGATATATGCCCAGGAGTGGGATTGATGAATCATATGATAGCTCTATTTTTAGTTCTTTAAGGAACCTCCATAGTGTTCTCCATAGTGGCTGTACCAATTTACATTCCCATCAAGAGTATTGGAGGGTTCCTTTTTCTCCTCACCCTCTCCAGCATTTATTGTTTGTAGATTTTTTTTAACATCTTTATTGGGGTACAATTGCTTTACAATGGTGTGTTAGTTTCTGCTTTATAACAAAGTGAATCAGTCATACATAAACATATGTTCCCATATGTCTTCCCTCTTGCATCTCCCTCCCTCCCACCCTCCCTATCCCACCCCTCCAGGCTGTCACAAAGCACCGAGCCAATATCCCTGTGCCATGCGGCTGCTTCCCACTAGCTATCTACCTTATTACGTTTGTTAGTGTGTATATGCCCATGACTCTCTCTCGCCCTGTCACAGCTCACCCTTCCCCCTCCCCATAACCTCAAGTCCGTTCTCTAGGAGGTCTGCGTCTTTCTTCCTGCTTTACCCCTAGGTTCTTCATGACATTTTTTCCCCTTAAATTCCATATATATGTGTTAGTATACGGTATTTGTCTTTTTCTTTCTGACTTACTTCACTCTGTATGACAGACTCTAGGTCTATCCACCTCATTACAAATAGCTCAATTTCGTTTCTTTTTATGGCTGAGTAAAATTCCATTGTATATATGTGCCACATCTTCTTTATCCATTCATCCAACAATGGACACTTAGGTTGTTTCCATCTCTGGGCTATTGTAAATAGAGCTGCAATGAACATTTTGGTACATGACTCTTTTTGAATTTTGGTTTTCTCAGGGTATATGCCCAGTAGTGGGATTGCTGGGTCATATGGTAGTTCTATTTGTAGTTTTTTAAGGAACCTCCATACTGTTCTCCATAGTGGCTGAACCAATTCACATTCCCACCAGCAGTGCAAGAGTGTTCCCTTTTCTCCACACCCTCTCCAGCATTTATTGTTTCTAGATTTTTTGATGATGGCCATTCTGACTGGTGTGAGATGATATCTCATTGTAGTTTTGATTTGCATTTCTCTAATGATTAATGATGTTGAGCATTCTTTCATGTGTTTGTTGGCAGTCTGTATACCTTCTTTGGAGAAATGTCTATTTAGGTCTTCTGCCCATTTTTGGATTGGGTTGTTTGTTTTCTTGTTATTGAGCTGCATGTGCTGCTTGTAAATTTTGGAGATTAATCCTTTGTCGGTTGCTTCATTTGCAAATATTTTCTCCCATTCTGAGGGTTGTCTTTTGGTCTTGTTTATGGTTTCCTTTGCTGTGCAAAAGCTTTGAAGTTTCATTAGGTCCCATTTGTTTATTTTTGTTTTTATTTCCATTACTCTAGGAGGTGGGTCAGAAAGGATCTTGCTGTGGTTTATGTCATAGAGTGTTCTGCCTATGTTTTCCTCTAAGAGTTTTATAGTGTGTGGCCTTACATTAGGTCTTTAATCCATTTTGTGCTTATTTTTGTGTATGGTGTTAGGGAGTGATCTAATCTCATACTTTTACATGTACCTGTCCAGTTTTCCCAGCACCACTTATTGAAGAGGCTGTCCTTTCTCCACTGTACATTACTGCCACCTTTATCAAAGATAAGGTGTCCATATGTGCATGGGTTTATCTCTGGGCTTTCTATCCTGTTCCATTGATCTATCTTTCTGTTTTTGTGCCAGTACCATACTGTCTTGATAACTGTAGCTTTGTAGTATAGTCTGAAGTCAGGGAGCCTGATTCCTCCAGTTCCTTCTTTCGTTCTCAAGATTGCTTTGGCTATTCGGGGTCTTTTGTGTTTCCATACAAATAGTGAAATTTTTTGTTCTAGTTCTGTGAAAAATGCCAGTGGTAGTTTGATAGGGATTGCATTGAATCTGTAGATTGCTTTGGGTAGTAGAATCATTTTCACAATGTTGATTCTTCCAATCCAAGAACATGGTATATCTCTCCATCTATTTGTATCATCTTTAATTTCTTTCATCAGTGTCTTATAATTTTCTGCATACAGGTCTTTTGTCTCCTTAGGTAGGTTTATTCCTAGATATTTTATTCTTTTTGTTGCAATGGTAAATGGGAGTGTTTTCTTGATTTCACTTTCAGATTTTTCATCATTAGTATATAGGAATGCCAGAGATTTCTGTGCATTAATTTTGTATCCTGCCACTTTACCAAATTCATTGATTAGCTCTAGTAGTTTTCTGGTAGCATCTTTGGGGTTCTCTATGTATAGGATCATGTCATCTGCAAACAGTGACAGCTTTACTTCTTCTTTTCCGATTTGGATTCCTTTTATTTCCTTTTCTTCTTGATTGCTGTGGCTAAAACTTCCAAAACTATGTTGAATAAGAGTGGTGAGAGTGGGCAACCTTGTCTTATTCCTGATCTTAGTGGAAATGCTTTCAGTTTTTCACCATTGAGGATGATGTTTGCTGTGGGCTTGTCATATATGGCCTTTATTATGTTGAGGAAAGTTCCCTCTATGCCTACTTTCTGCAGGGTTTTTATCATAAATTGGTGTTGAATTTTGTCAAAAGCTTTCTCTGCATCTATTGAGATGATCATATGGTTTTTCTCCTTCAATTTGTTAATATGGTTTATCACATTGATAGATTTGCGTATATTGAAGAATCCTTGCATTCCTGGAATAAACCCCACTTGATCATGGTGTATGATCCTTTTAATGTGCTGTTGGATTCTGCTTGCTAGTATTTTGTTGAGGATTTTTGCATCTATGTTCATCAGTGATATTGGCCTGTAGTTTTCTTTCTTTGTGACATCCTTGTCTGGTTTTGGTATCAAGGTGATGGTGGCCTCGTAGAAGGAGTTTGGGAGTGTTCCTCCCTCTGCTATATTTTGGAAGAGTTTGAGAAGGATAGGTGTTAGCTCTTCTCTAAATGTTTGATAGAATTCGCCTGTGAAGCCATCTGGTCCTGGGCTTTTCTTTGTTGGAAGATTTTTAATCACAGTTTCAATTTCAGTGCTTGTGATTGGTCTGTTCATATTTTCTATTTCTTCCTGATTCAGTCTTGGCAGGTTGTGCATTTCTAAGAATTTGTCCATTTCTTCCAGATTGTCCATTTTATTGGCATAGAGTTGCTTGTAGTAATCTCTCATGATCTCTTTTATTTCTGCAGTGTCAGTTGTTACCTCTCCTTTTTCATTTCTAATTCTGTTGATTTGAGTCTTCTCCCTTTTTTTCTTGATGAGTCTGGCTAGTGGTTTATCTATTTTGTTTATCTTCTCAAAGAACCAGCTTTTAGTTTTATTGATCTTTGCTATTGTTTCCTTCATTTCTTTTTCATTTATTTCTGATCTGATTTTTATGATTTCTTTCCTTCTGCTAGCTTTGGGGTTTTTTTGTTCTTCTTTCTCTAATTGCTTGAGGTGCAAGGTTAGGTTGTTTATTCGAGATGTTTCCTGCTTCTTAAGGTGGGCTTGTATTGCTATAAACTTCTCCCTTAGAACTGCTTTTGCTGCATCCCACAGGTTTTGGGTCGTTGTGTCTGCATTGTCATTTGTTTCTAGGTATTTTTTGATTTCCTCTTTGATTTCTTCAGTGATCACTTCATTATTAAGTAGTGTATTGTTTAGCCTCCATGTGTTTGTATTTTTTACAGATCTTTTCCTGTAATTGATATCTAGTCTCATGGCGTTGTGGTCAGAAAAGATACTTGATACAATTTCAATTTTCTTAAATTTACCAAGGCTTGATTTGTGACCTAAGATATGATCTATCCTGGAGAATGTTCCATGAGCACTTGAGAAAAATGTGTATTCTGTTGTTTTTGGATGGAGTGTCTTATAAATATCAATTAAGTCCATCTTGTTTAATGTGTCATTTAAAGCTTGTGTTTCCTTATTTATTTTCATTTTGGATGATCTGTCCATTGGTGAAAGTGGGGTGTTAAAGTCCCCTACTATGAATGTGTTACTGTCGATTTCCCCTTTTATGACTGTTAGTATTTGCCTTATGTATTGAGGTGCTCCTATGTTGGGTGCATAAATATTTACAATTGTTATATCTTCTTCTTGGATCAATCCCTTGATCATTATGTAGTGTCCTTCTTTGTCTCTTTTAATAGTCCTTATTTTAAAGTCTATTTTGTCTGATATGAGAATTGCTACTCCAGCTTTCTTTTGGTTTCCATTTGCATGGAATATCTTTTTCCATCCCCTTACTTTCAGTCTGTATGTGTCTCTAGGTCTGAAGTGGGTCTCTTGTAGACAGCATATATAAGGGTCTTGTTTTTGTATCCATTCAGCTAATCTGTGTCTTTTGGTGGGAGCATTTAGTCCATTTACATTTAAGGTAATTATCGATATGTATGTTCCTATTCCCATTTTCTATATTGTTTTGGGTTCGTTATTATAGGTCTTTTCCTTCTCTTGTGTTTCTTGCCTAGAGAAGATCCTTTAGCATTTGTTGTAAAGCTGGTTTGGTGGTGCTGAACTCTCTCAGCTTTTGCTTGTCTCTAAAGGTTTTAATTTCTCCATCAAATCTGAATGAGATCCTTGCTGGGTAGAGTAGTCTTGGCTGCAGGTTTTTCTCCTTCATCACTTTCAGTATGTCCTGCCACTCCCTTCTGGCTTGTAGGGTTTCTGCTGAGAGATCAGCTGTTAACCTTATGGGGATTCCCTTGTGTGTTATTTGTTGTTTTTCCCTTGCTGCTTTTAATATGCTTTCTTTGTATTTAATTTTTGACAGTTTGATTAATACGTGTCTTGGCATATTTCTCCTTGTATTTATCCTGTATGGGACTCTCTGTGCTTCCTGGACTTGATTAACTATTTCCTTTCCCATATTAGGGAAGTTTTCAACTATAATCTCTTCAAATATTTTCTCAGTCCCTTTCTTTTTCTCTTCTTCTTCTGGAACCCCTATAATTCGAATGTTGGTGCGTTTAATGTTGTCCCAGAGGTCTCTGAGACTGTCCTCAGTTCTTTTCATTCTTTTTTCTTTATTCTGCTCTGCTGTAGATTTTTTGATGATGGCCATTCTGACCAGTGTGAGGTGATATCTCATTGTAGTTTTGATTTGCATTTCTCTAATAATTAGCTATGTTGAGCATCTTTTCCTGTGCTTTTTGGCCATCTGTATATCTTCCTTGGAGAAATGTCTATTTAGTTCTTCTTCCCATTTTTTTTTTTTTTTTGATCGGGTTATTTCTTTTTTTGATATTGAGCTGCATGAGCTGTTTTCATATTTTGGAGATTAATCCCTTGTCTGTTGCTTCATTTGTAAATATTTTCTGCAATTCTGAGGGTTCTCTTTTCATTTTGTTTATAGTTTCCTTTGCTGTGCATAAGCTTTTAAGTTTAATTAGGCCCCATTTATTTTTATTTTCATTACTCTAGGAGGTGGATCAAAAAAGATCTTGCTGTAATTTATGTCAGTGAGTGCTCTGCCTGTATTTTCCCCTAAAAATTTTATAGTATCTGGCCTTATATTTAGGTCTTGAATCCATTTTGATTTTATTTTTGTGTATGGTGTTAGGGAGTGTTCTAATTTCATTCTTTTACATGTAGCTGTGCAGTTTTCCCAACACCACTTATTGAAGAGACTATTTTCTCCATTGTATATTCTTGCCTCCTTTGTCATAGATTAGGTGACCATAGGTGCTTGGGTTTATCTCTGGACTTTCTATCTTGTTCCATTGATCCTTAGTTCTGTTTTTGTACCAATACCATACTGTTTTGATGACTGTAACTTTGTAGTACAGTCTAAAGTCAGGAAGCCTGATTCCTCCCACTCTATTTTTCTTTCTGAAGATTGCTTTGGTTATTCAGGGTCCTTTGCGTTTCCATACAAATTGTAAACTTTTTCTTCTAATTTTGTAAGAAACGCTATTGGTGATTTGATAGGGATTGCATTGAATCTGTAGATTGCTTTGGGTAGTATAGTCATTTTCACAATATTGATTCTTCCAATCCATGAACATCGTATATCTCTCTATCTGTTTCTGTCATCTTCGAGTTCTTTCATCAGAATCTTATAGTTTTCCGTGTACAGGTCTTTTGTCTACTTAGATATGTTTATTCCTAGGTATTTTTATTCTTTTTGATGTGATGATAAATGGGATTGTTTCCTTAATTTCTCTTTCTGACCTTTCATTGTTAGTGTATAGGAAAGCAAGAGATTTCTGTGTACAAATTTTGTATGCTGTAACTTTACCAAATTCATTGATGAGTTCTATCATTTTTCTGGTAGCTTCTTTAGGGTTTCCTTTTTTTTCTCTTTGAATAATCAATGCTTTTTTTTTTTTTTTTGAATTGGAATGTGATTTTTTTTTAAATTGGGGTATAGTTGTTTTACAATGTTTTATTAGTTTCTATTGTACAGCAAAGTGAAGTAGAGTTCCCTGTGCTATACAGCAGGTACTTATTAGTTATCTATTTTATACATATTAGTGTATATATGTGAATCCCAATCTCCCAATTAATCCCACCCTGCCCCCTACCCCCACTTTACCCCCTTGGTGTCCATACGTTTGTTCTCTAAATCTCTGTCTCTATTTCTGCCTTGCAAACCGGTTCAACTGTAACATTTTTCCACATATATGTGTTAATATATGATATTTGTTTTTCTCTTTCTGACTTACTTCACTCTGTATGACAGTCTCTAGGTCCATCCATGTCTCTGCAAATGACTCAGTTTCGTTCCTTTTTATGGCTGAGTAATATTCTATTGTATATATGTACTACTTCTTCTTTATCCAGTCGTCTGTCAATGGACATTTAGGTTGCTTCCATGACTTGGCTGTTGTAAATAGTGCTGCAGTGAACAGTGGGGTGCATGTGTCTTTTTGAATTATGGTTTTCTCTGGGCATATGCCAAGTAGAGGTATTGCTGGGTCATATGGTAATTCCATTTTTAGTTTTTTAAGGAACCTCCATACTGTTCTCCATAGTGGCTGTACCATTTTACATTCCCACCAACAGTGCAAGAGGGTTCCCTTTTCTCCACACCCTCTCCAGGATTTGTTGTTTGTAGATTTTCTGATGAGGCCCATTCTAACTGTTGTGAGGTGATACCCATTGTAGTATTGATTTCCATTTCTCTAATAATTAGTAATGTTGAGCAGCTTTTCATGTGTTTGTTGGCATCTGTATATCTTCTTTGGAGAAATGTCTATTTAGGTCTTCTGCCCATTTTTTTGATTGGGTTGTTTGTTTTTTTGATACTGAGCTGCATGAGGTGTTTATGTATTTTGGAGGTTCTTTTTCCGTTGATTCGTTTGCAAATGGTTTCTCCCATTGCTGAGGGTTGTCTTTTTGTCTTATTTATAGTTTCCTTTGCTGCACAAACATTTTGAGTTTCATTAGGTCCCATTTGTTTACTTTTGTTTTATTTCCATTACTCTAGGAGGTGGGTCAAAAAAAATCCTGCTGTGATTTATGTCAAAGAGTATTCTTCCTATGTTTTCCTCTAAGAGTTTTATAGTGTCCGGTCTTACATTTAAGTCTTTAATCCATTTGGAGTTTATTTTTGTGTATGGTGTTAGGGAGTGTTCTAATTTCATTCTTTTTTTTTTTTTTTCAGAATTCAAAAGGTTTATTACTCATCTATTAATTCTATTACATTTATTTATTCAGTTGTATTGTTGTTGTTGGTTATTCTTTACATCTTTATTGGAGTATAATTGCTTTACAATGGTGTGTTAGTTTCTGTTTATAACAAAGTGAATCAGTTATACATATATATATCTTCCCATATCTCTTCCCTCTTGCATATCCCTCCCTCCCACCCTCCCTATCCCACCCCTCCAGGTGGTCACAAAGCACCGAGCTGATCTCCCTGTGCTATGCAGCTGCTTCCCACTAGCTTTCTACCTTACCTTTGGTAGTGTATATATGTCTATGCCTCTCTCTCACTTTGTCACAGCTTACCCTTCCCCCTCCCCATATCCTCAAGTCCATTCTCTGTAGGTCTGTGTCTTTATTCTTGTCTTACCTCTAGGTTCTTCATGACATTTTTTCCCCTTAAATTCCATATATATGTGTTAGCATACATTATTTGTCTTTCTCATTCTGACTTACTTCACTCTGTATGACAGACTCTAGGTCTATCCACCTCATTACAAATAGCTCAATTTCATTTCTTTTTATGGCTGAGTAAAATTCCATTGTATATATGTGCCACATCTTCTTTATCCATTCATCCAACAATGGACACTTAGGTTGTTTCCATCTCTGGGCTATTGTAAATAGAGCTGCAATGAACATTTTGGTACATGACTCTTTTTGAATTTTGGTTTTCTCAGGGTATATGCCCAGTAGTGGGATTGCTGGGTCATATGGTAGTTCTATTTTTAGTTTTTTAAGGAACCTCCATACTGTTCTCCATAGTGGCTGTACCAATTCACATTCCCACCAGCAGTGCAAGAATGTTCCCTTTTCTCCACACCCTCTCCAGCATTTATTGTTTCTAGATTTTTTGATGATGGCCATTCTGACTGGTGTGAGATGATATCTCATTGTAGTTTTGATTTGCATTTCTCTAATGATTAATGGTGTTGAGCATTCTTTCTTGTGTTTGTTGGCAGTCTGTATATCTTCTTTGGAGAAATGTCTATTTAGGTCTTCTGCCCATTTTTGGATTGGGTTGTTTGTTTTCTTGTTACTGAGCTGCATGTGCTGCTTATAAATTTTGGAGATTAATCCATTGTCAGTTGCTTCATTTGCAAATATTTTCTCCCATTCTGAGGGTTGTCTTTTGGTCTTGTTTATGGTTTCCTTTGCTGTGCAAAAGCTTTGAAGTTTCATTAGGTCCCATTTGTTTATTTTTGTTTTTATTTCCATTACTCTAGGAGGTGGGTCAAAAAGGATCTTGTTGTGATTTGTGTCATAGAGTGTTCTGCCTATGTTTTCCTTTAAGAGTTTTATAGTGTCTGGCCTTACATTAGGTCTTTAATCCATTTTGTGCTTATTTTTGTGTATGGTGTTAGGGAGTGATCTAATCTCATACTTTTACATGTACCTGTCCAGTTTTCCCAGCACCACTTACTGAAGAGGCTGTCCTTTCTCCACTGTACATTCCTGCCTCCTTTATCAAAGATAAGGTGACTATATGTGCGTGGGTTTATCTCTGGGCTTTCTATCCTGTTCCGTTGATCTATCTTTCTGTTTTTGTGCCAGTACCATACTGTCTTGATTACTGTAGCTTTGTAGTATAGTCTGAAGTCAGGGAGCCTGATTCCTCCAGCTCTGTTGTTTGTTCTCCAGATTGCTTTGGTTATTCGGGGTCTTTTGTTTTTCCATACAAATAGTGAAATTTTTTGTTCTAGTTCTGTGAAAAATGCCAGTGGTAGTTTGATAGGGATTGCATTGAATCTGTAGATTGCTTTGGGTAGTAGAGTCATTTTCACAATGTTGATTCTTCCAATCCAAGAACATGGTATATCTCTCCATCTATTTGTATCATCTTTAATTTCTTTCATCAGTGTCATAATTTTCTGCATACAGGTCTTTTGTCTCCTTAGGTAGGTTTATTCCTAGATATTTTATTCTTTTTGTTGCAGTGGTAAATGGGAGTGTTTTCTTGATTTCACTTTCAGATTTTTCATCATTAGTATATAGGAATGCCAGATATTTCTGTGCATTAATTTTGTATCCTGCTACTTTACCAAATTCATTGATTAGCTCTAGTAGTTTTCTGGTAGTATCTTTAGGATTCTCTATGTATAGTATCATGTCATCTGCAAACAGTGAAAGCTTTACTTCTTCTTTTCCGATTTGGATTCCTTTTATTTCCTTTTCTTCTCTGATTGCTGTGGCTAAAACTTCCAAAACTGTGTTGAATAAGAGTGGTGAGAGTGGGCAACCTTGTCTTGCTCCTGATCTTAGTGGAAATGCTTTCAGGTTTTTACCATTGAGGATGATGTTTGCTGTGGGCTTGTCATATATGGCCTTTATTATATTGAGGAAAGTTCCCTCTATGCCTACTTTCTGCAGGGTTTTTACCATAAATTGGTGTTGAATTTTGTCGAAAGCTTTCTCTGCGTCTATTGAGATGATCATATGGTTTTTCTCCTTCAAAATGTTAATATGGTTTATCACATTGATTGAGTTGCGTATATTGAAGAATCCTTGCATTCCCTGTGTCCCCTACATCAGCAGGCAGACTCTCAACCACTGTGCCACCAGGGAAGCCCAGAAGATTTTTAATCACAGTTTCAATTTCATTACCTGGATTGGTCTGTTCATAATTTCTGTTTCTTCCTGGTTCATTCTATAAAAGTTATACCTTTCTAAGAATTTGTCCATTTCTTCCAGGTTGACCATTTTATTGGCATCGAGTTGCCTTATAGTAGTCTCTTATTTGTATTTCTGTGGTGTCTGTTGTAACTTCTCATTTTTCTTTTCTAATTATATTGATTTGAGTCCTCTCTCTCTTTTTCTTGATAAGTGTGGCTAAAAGTTTATCAAATTTTTTTATCTTCTCAGAGAACCATCTTTTAATTTTATTTATCTTTGCTATTGTTTTCTTTGTTTCTAGTTCATTTATTTCTGCTGATCTTTATGATTTCTTTCCTGCTGCTAACTTTGGGTTTTGTTTGTTCCTCTTTCTACTGTTCTTTTAGGTGTAAGGTTAGATTGTTTATTTGAAGTTTTTCTTGTTCATTGAGTAGGATTGTATTGCTATAAACTTCCCTCTTAGAACTGCTTTTGCTGCATTCCATAGGTTTTGGATCATAATGTTTTCATTGTCATTTTTCTCTAGGTATTTTTTGATTTCTTCTTTGATTTCTTCAGTGATCTCTTGGTTATATAGTAGCATAGTGTTTAGCTTCCATTTGTTTGTGGTTTTTACAGTTTTTTTCCCGTAATTTATTTCTAATCTCATAGCATTGTGGTTGAATAGATGCTTGATATGATTTCAATTTTCTTAAATTTACTGAGGTTTGATTTGTTCCCAAGATGTGATCTATCCTGGAGAATGTTCTGTGTGCACTTGGGAAGAAAGTGTAATTTGCTGTTTACAGACGGAATGCCCTATAAATGCCCTATAAATCTATCTGGTCTATTGTGTCATTTAAAGCTTGTGTTTCCTTATTAATTTTCTGTCTCAATGATCTGTCCATTGGTGTAAGCAAGATGTTAATGTTCCCGACTATTATTTTGTTACTGTCAACTTCCCCTTTCATGGTTGTTAGCATTTGACTTATGTATTGAGGTGCTCCTATGTTGAGTGCATAAACATTTATAATTGTTATATCTTCCTGGATTGATCCCATGATCATTATGTAGTGTCCTTCCTTGTCTTTTGTAGCACTGTTTATTTTAAAGTCTATCTTATCTGATATGAGTATTGCTACTCCAGCTTTCTTTTGATTTCCATTTGCATGGAATATCTTTTTGCATCCTCTCACTTTCACTCTGTACCCACTTCCCTAGGTCTGAAGTGGGTCTCTTGTAGACCGCATCTTCTTCTTGTATCCATTCAGCCAGTCTGTGTCTTTTGGTTGGAGCATTTAATCCATTCACATATAAGGTAATTATCGATATGTATGTTCCTATTATCATTTTCTTAATTGTTTTGGGTTTGTTTTTGTAGGTTCTTTTCTTCTCTTGTTTTTCCCATTTAGAGAAGTTCCTTTAGCATTTGTTGTAGAGCTGGTTTGGTCGTGCTGAATTCTCTTAGCTTTTGCTTGTCTTTAAAGCTTTTGATTTCTCCATTGACTCTGAATAAGATCCTTGATGGGTAGAGTAATCTTGGTTGTAGCTTATTCCCTTTCATCACTTTAAATACATCATGCCACTGCCTTCTGGCTTGCAGAGTTTCTGCTGAGAAATCAGCTGTTAACCTTATGGGAGTTTCCTTGTATGATGTTTGTTGTTTTTCCCTTGTTGCTTTTAATAATTTTTCTTTGTGTTTAAGTTTTGTCAGTTTGATTACTATGTGTCTTAGCATGTTGCTCCTTGGGTTTATCCTTCCTGGGACTCTCTGCACTTCCTGGACTTTGGTGGCTATTTCCTTTACCATGTTAAGGAAGGTTTCGACTATAATCTCTTGAAATATTTTCTTGGGTCCTTTCTTTCTCTCTTCTCCTTCTGGGACCCCTATAATGTGAATGTTTGTGCATTTGATATTGTCCCAGAGGTCTCTTCAGCTGTCTTCATTTCTCTTTTCTCTGTTTTCTTTATTCTGTTCCATGGCAGTGATTTCCACCATTCCGTCTTCCAGGTCACTTATCCATTCTTCTGCCTCAATTATTCTGCTCTTGATTCCTTCTAGTGTATTTTTCATTTCATTTATTTTATTGTTCATCTATGTTTGTTATTTATTTCTTCTAGGTCTTTGTGAAACATTTCTTAATCTTTGCCTCTCATTTTTTTCCGAGGTCCTGGATCATCTTCACTATCATTATTGTGAATTATTTTTCTGGAAGATTGCCTATCTCCACTTCATTTAGTTATTTTTCTGGGGTTTTATCTTGTTCCTTCATCTGGGACATAGTCCTCTGCCTTTTCATTTTGTCTATCTTTCTGTGATTGTGGTGTTTGTTCTGCAGCCTGCAGGACTGTAGTTCTTGCTTCTGCTGTCTGCCCTCTGGTGGATGAAGCTCTCTGAGAGGCTTGTGCAAGTCTCCTGATGGGAGGGAATGGTGGTGGGTAGAGCTGGGTGTTACTCTGGTCGGCAGAGCTCAGTAAAACTTTAATCCGCTTGTCTGCTGATGTGAGGGGCTGAGTTCCCTCCCTGTGGTTGTTTGGCCTGAGGAGACCCAGTACTGTAGCCTACAGGCTCTTTGGTGGGGCTAATGGTGGATTCTGGGAGGGCTCATGCCAAGGAGTACTTCCCAGAACTTCTGCTGCTAGTGTCCTTGTCCCTGTGGTGAGCTACAGTCACACCCTACCTCTGCAGAAGATGCTCCAACACTAGCAGTAGGTCTGGTTCAGTCTCCTATGGGGTCACTGCTCCTTCCTCCTGGGTCCTGGTGCACACACTACTTTGTGTGTGCCCTCCAAGAGTGGAGTCTCTGTTTCCTTCAGTCCTATTGAAGTCCTGCAGTCAAATCCCACTAGCTTTCAAAGTCTGATTCTCTGGTAATTCCTCCTCCCATTGCCAGACCCCCAGGTTGGGAAGTCTGACGTCAGGCTCAGAACCTTCACTGAAGTGGGTGGACTTCTATGGTATAATTGTTTTCCAGTTTGTGATTTGCCCACCCAGTGGTAATGGGATTTGATTTTATCAAGATTGCACCCCTCCTTCCATCTCATTGAGGCTTCTCTTTTGTCTTTTGAGGATTTTCTATGTATAGTATCATGTCAACAGCAAACAGTGACAGTTTTACTTTTCCAATTTGGATTCCTTTTATTTCTGTTTCTTCTCTGATTGCTGTGTCTAGGACTTCCAAAACTATGTTGAATACAAGTGATGACAATGGGTGCTTCAAGTATTTTTAAGCTCTGTTTTCACATATACTCACTTTAAGATTGTTGTGTCTTCTTGGTGAATTGACTCTTCTTCATTTTGTAATGTTCATCTTTGTCCTTAGTAATTTTCTTTGTTGCAAGGTGAACTCTATCTGATATTAACCTAAACACTCTGCTTTCCTTTGAGTGTGTATGGCATGCATGGTATCTCTTTCCCCATCCTTGTACTTTTAACTTACCTCTGTCATTACAGTTGAAGTAAATTTCTTGTAGATAGCATATAGTTGGATCATTTTTAAAAAATCATTCTTCCAACGTCTCTCCTTGACATTTACATGTACTCTGGCTATGTGCATTTAATGTAATTTTATTTGTTTGGAATTTTGTCTGTCACTTTATTTTGTTCAATTCCTCTGTTTCCCCTTCATTACCTCCTATTGGGTTATTCTGAACATGTTTTTTACTATTCCATTTAAATGTGTCTATTATATTTTGACTATTTTTATTTTTATATATATTTTTAGTGGGTGCCCTAGGGATTACAGTATAAATACTTAATTTTTACTGTCTACTTAGAATAAATATTTTACTATTTAACATGGAATATAGAAACCTTACTGTAGTAAAGATAAAGACTTTATCTCCCCCCCCCATGTTGGAGTTATTCTTTGTGTTACACCTACATATTAAAAACCTTTTCAAACCAGTTGTAATTTTTTTTGCTTTCAACTTTTATTCATATTTGAAAGAATTCAATAGAAGGATAGTCTGTTTACCCAGATACATACCATTTGTTCTCATTTCTTTTTTGATGCTACAAGTACATTTCTGGTATCCTATCCCTTAGGCCTGAAATGAATTCTTTAGCAAGTGTTTTAAAGCAGGTCATATGGCAACAAAATCTTAGTTTTCCTTTACTTCCCATTTATTCCTGATGGATATTTTTGATGTATATAGAATTCTGGGTTGATAGTTCATCTTTTTCAGCACTTTAAAAACATTGTTTCACTTCCTTCTGATCACCACTATTTGTGATGTGAACTCTGAAGCCACTTGAATCCTTATTCCCCTATCATTATTCTGTCACTTTTCTTTGATTTTATTCAAGGTTTTTTTCTTTGCCTTCAGTAATTATGATGTATACGATTGTGGATTTGTTTTTATCCTGTTGTGGTGTACTATGATTCTGGAATCTGTAGCTTTACGTCTTTCGCTAAATTTAGGAAGTTTTCAATCATTATTTCATCAAAAATTTTTTTTGCATTATACTCTACCTTGTCTCCTTATCAGGTTTCAATAACACAAATGTTTTACTTTTTGGTAAGGTCCAACAGTCCCTGTGACCGTTCCTTTCTTATAATGTTTTTATGTTTGTTTTCAGATTTAATACTTTTTACTGATCTATTTTCAAAGTTCAGTGATTCTTTCTTCTGTCATATCCATCTGCTATTGAGCCCATCAATTGGGTGTTTTATATGTTATTGTAATTTTCAGTTCTAAAATTCCCCTTTGTCTCTCCTTTATTTCTTTTATTTCTTTGCTGAGACTTTCTATTTGCTTAAAGGGTTCATCCTTACCTCTTGGAGTATGATTATAATAGGTGATTTAAAGTGTTTGTTATATTATTTCAACATTTGTCTCATCCCTGTGTTGTTGTCTGATGATTCACTTTTCTCAAGCAAGTTGAGATTTTCCTGATCCTTACATGCCAAGTAGTTTTTGATTGTATCTTGGATATTTTGAATACTGTTACCGGATTTTAGGTCTAATTTTAATCCTACATAAAATGTTGACGTTTTTGTTTTGCGGACTCTTGACCTAATTCAGTTTAAGCCACAGGTTCCACCCAGTCTCTGTGGATGGCAGTTTCAATAT
This sequence comes from Pseudorca crassidens, assembly GCF_039906515.1. Taxonomy (NCBI): domain Eukaryota; kingdom Metazoa; phylum Chordata; class Mammalia; order Artiodactyla; family Delphinidae; genus Pseudorca; species Pseudorca crassidens. Next base: position 25,014,966 of record NC_090300.1, read on the forward strand.
AAGTTCTGTTCTTAAAGATTTTTCAGTGTTATTTGGATTTGTCTTTGGTGTGTGTCACCCATTTGCCAATCTGGAACTTGAGCGATGGTCTTTATGTTAAGTTTTCAGGTTTTTGGTGTCCTGAATAGCATCAGATTCAGATGTGAAAAGCTCAAGATTAAGCCTCATTCATAAAGAGCTTTTTGGATTTCTCTCCCCTTGGGCTCCCCTTTCCCTGGCTCCACCCTTTTCACAGTTTCTTCTGGTTCTCCGAGACTTCTCTTTTTGGTTCTGTCACTAGAAAGCTGGTACTTCATTTACTCTGCTCTGTACTTTTCATGACTGTGCCCATTTCTTGCAATGACAGGAAAGAAAACAATAAAGGAAGTTCTCCCCATGCACATTCCTCAGATAGTAGAGGAAGGTTCTTTTCCATCAGAGTTTTAGGCTACTGCAAACCTCCATATGTACCACTGTCATTGCTGCCACTTAAGTTCCAGAGAATGGGGAGAAGAGGGAAAAATAAAAATATGGGAAAATTTCCTCACCCTCTCTTAGAATTAAGAGACTCATTTTCTTTTCTTTGTACCAGAATTGGAGAGCTTCTTTTAGCTTCTTCCCTGTCTGTGCCCATGTCCACTTCATGTTCAAATTGTGTTGAGTTCAGACTGGTAGTTACTATTAGGGGAGAATAAGGTAAATTCACTGCCAGTTTGAAGGTACTTCTATTTTGGCATTCTTCCCCAATGTGTCTGGTACTATTTACTTTTCAGAGCCTGAAGATGTTCCATGCATTCTGTTTAAGTTTTATAGCTGCATTCAGAGAAAAAGACAGGATGAAGTGTGTTTATTCCATCTTAACTAGAATTGAAAGTCTCTATCCTATTTAATTAAATATTGACATAAGAATAAAAAAAGAATCTTCCAAGAAAAGATGCACTGTGGCCATTTAAAAATTGAATACAACCTATTCAGTCAACCAGTTTCAGGCCATTGTGAATGTTTCAGTTTTAGTATGTTGGAGGGAACAAAGTCAAGTATCGCAGGATATACTTCAAGGAAGAAACTTAAATATAGCCATTCCCTATTTATCTGCTACCTCTTCTATTTGTAGAAAGCTCCAGATGGCTTCACTGTAGAGTATGAGAGTGAACTAAGATAAGGTAATGTCAGAACACAAGCACAGGTCCTGCTAGAAATAATCAGAATGCTTTTCTAATCCTGGCATGAAAAATACATGTCCAAAGGTATAACAATGAGATTATGCCATATAATAATTCCTTTTTCCAAATTCATATCTGAATATTTACTACATGCCTTTGAATTTCTTTCCATTCCTTGGTGAGAGAGTATTGGGAGGAGGAACCCATATTAATTAATATTAATCTTCATATTAATATACACATTCATTTTTTGCTTCTTTTCTCCAATTTTAGTGAAAGAGGTAACACTCATCCTTTCCAAGGCTACTGTTTCAACATTAGCTATGAATTCCGTTTCCTCTTAACTTATCAGGAGCCTTAATCATTTGCTGCCTTTCTCCTACTCTTAATCTCTCTCTCCCTCTCCATTGGCTCTACCTGCTCAGGTATAGAGCCTGCTTAAAAATATCTTTCTTCTACACAGTCACTGGTATCCCTTCAGTTACTGCTGTTTCTTTCACTGAGAATGTTGACATTTGCTGTTTTACATTCTAATTTCCTATAAATTTAAAAATCCATTGCCACCTGGCTTCCTCTACAATCAAGCAATTAGAAATGGCTCTTGCCAAAATCACTGATAATCAATAATCATATTTTTTTTTCCAGTTTTTATACTCTAAAGCTTGGTTGGTCACTCCTTACTATTATAAACTAATTTCTATGAACTTATATGTTACCATAGTCTCTTGGTTTTCCCCTGGTCTGACTACTGTTTGTATACATTTTGGGCTCTACTTTTCCCACTTTAATAATAGTTTATTCCAGTCTCATGGCTTCAGGTACCATATATGCATGACTCTCAAATCTATATCTGTAGTCCATTACAAGGGAGGGGGAGGGGGGAGGGAGAGAGTGAGACATTTGGTTTTCTACTGGACATTACCCTTTGGCTATTCCATGGGCACTTCAAATTCAATGTGTTCAAAACTGAGTTCATGCTCATCCTAATAGTATGTGCTTCGTCCTCTATTCACGATCTCAGTGAACCCTTACAATCGCACGGTGTTCAAAATCTGCTTTCTCTCATACCTCCACGGTTAATCAGCAACCAAATCCTAACAATTCTATTTTTAATTATCTTTTGACTCTTTTTCTTCTTAATCCCATGGCTATTTTCTTTGTCCGGGCCTCTACAATTTCTTCTTTAAATTACAGCATTAGTCTCCTTACTGGCCTTCTGGTCTCTAGTCTTGATCTTCTTCAGTCCATTGGCCACATTGCAGCCTTAGTGATTTTTCTAAACAGAAAAGTGGATCATATAATTCCTTTGTTTAAAACCTTTCAATGATCTCCCCAAACATTCAGAATAAAATTATGGTTTCTTAGTGTAATATACAAGGCCTTCCCTGATCTAATACCACCATTTTCTTTAGGAAGCCTCCTTTGATTTGCCTTCATCCTTACCAACCCCTCTACCAGCCCCTCCCCACAATATGGACTAGGTGCTTATGTTTTACAATCCTACAGTATAACTCTCTGTGCCATCACAGCCCTCATCACATGGTATTGCCACTAACTATTTTTTTGTTGCCATTTAAATAATGCCTATGTATGATTAATCTTTATATCGCAATGTCCATGCTGGGACGTCAGTCCCTGGAACACTGGGATGTTTATTGAATGAATGTATGAAAGAATGAGTGAAAATTTTTGAAATCCAAATTGAAGAATTTAAACTCTTGAGCAGGGAAATGGCATGAAAATCACTGAAGAACGTTAGATGAATAGTAGATAAGGTAAAGATATCTGGAAGTGTGTAGAGATGGTGAGATAACTGATAACCACAAGGCTTTTTGTAACAGGTATGATGTCAAAAAGATCTAAAATGGTAGGTTGGGTGACATGCAAAATAACTAATAATTCCTTTTAAACTTAAATTATTAAAGCCCTAGAATGAATTATGTCATTGGCCTCAGAAAAGATTACAGAATCAAACTGCCATATTCTCAAAGCAGTATGTATCCAAAATTTCATATATTTTATATATATATATATACACACATATGTAAACATATGTATACACACATATACATAATTTTTATATCATGAATTCAATATATTTTTATATCATAATTAACATTGCGATGCAAAGAAAACCAATTATATTTAAGCTGTATAAATCTTATGTAGTTGTAATTTGTTCAAAACAAGCTTCTTTCTATTATGTTTTAATTTTTCCCTATTGGGTCTTCTAGCTGAAGGGCTAGAAGTTGCCTGTTTGTTTTATCTGTGGTGTAAGCTCTGTTTTCTTCATATGTGCTTTCCAAATGCTGCCATGACTGTGCTTATAAAGTTAAACACCTTACTTATTTAGTTCATATCAATAGAAAGCTTAGAATAACTAAACTCCTTATGAAGTCAAGTTCAGAAAACTAGTATTTATTTTCTTTAAACAGCCTAGAAATGCAATATGTCATTTTGTTGCAGGTGTAAATTTGAACAATATGATATCTATTTTCAAAGTCTATTATGCTTCAAACAATTTTAAATATTTCAAAAACTATGGATTTTACTGTTCTAAATTAAACAAGTACCACAAAAATTTTTTACCAGTATTTGTGCCAATAGAAAACAATAGGTATTTCCTATCAGTCTCCAATTCTCATTGGTTAGTTTAGAAGCTATTTTTTAATCTTTATTTTGGTTAGAGATACTCTAGCATGTGATTTTAAAAAATAGATTTAACTTAAGCAAAAGAAGCTCCTTTTATGTTAACCTATTTATTTCGCTTTTCAACTGTTAAAGTGCTTTCCCTCCTTCTTAATCCGTATAAAACTATTAAGATTTTTTTGTGTGTGTGGTACGCGGGCCTCTCACTGTTGTGGCCTCTCCTGTTGCGGAGCACAGGCTCCGGACGCGCAGGCTCAGCGGCCATGGCTCACGGGCTCAGCCGCTCCGCGGCATGTGAGATCTTCCCGGACCGGGGCACGAACCCGTGTCCCCTGCATTGACAGGCGGACTCTCAACCACTGCGCCACCAGGGAAGCCCAAAACTATTAAGATTTTTTAAATGGCCCATATTCTATCTGCAGGCTGATTATTTAGTTCAGTAAGCAATAAAAAGCATTAACAGTCTAATATAATCCCAAGAGTTCCCTAGTAGGAAATGAATACGACATTCTTGTTAATGATTTTGACTAACCAGTCTTTACAGTGATGTTGGATTTTTGTGGTTACCACTTTATTTTATAAACAATATCTACATGACTTTCAAAGGCAAATAAGAATTTGAACTTTATTTTACCTATTACATCATGATGAATTATTTTCTTCTTCTAAGAGAAGTAATATTCCTCTGAATACTTTTAGTATCATGTTGTTAAACTATAAACTTGCTATTGAATTACTCTAGAAAAACTTTTCTTAAAACTGTTTTGTTTTAAAGCACACATACAGAAAAACACACAAATGTATGGTTTAATGGATTCTTTTAAGGCGCTACACCATTTTAACAACTACCCAGACCAAGAACTAGAATTTTACCACTTACTGCAGAAGCTCCTCAGTTCCCAGCTGCCGGTCGTAGACCCTTCCCTCTCCCCAAAGTAACTACTCTTTTGAGTTTTATAGTCACCATTTCCTTACAGTTTTACCACTGAAGTGTTCATCCTTGACATTATAGTTTAATCTTGCACAATAAAAAAAATTAAGATTTTAATAAAGTCTCATTTAATCTACATGTTCTTTCATCTTTTCCTTTTCTTTATAATTTATAAAGAAATTTATAATGAAATTTATAATTTCTTTATTGAATAATAATTTATTTGTTGAATAACTTTGGGAAACATTGACTGCAATTCTATAAATTCTTCTGCTCTGCATATTCCCTGAAACTTAGTAGCTGGATTCAGAGGCTTGATCAGACTCAGGTTTGCTACTTTTGTGTTTTCTTTCATCAAGAGGCACTTAATGCTGTTTTTCCCTCTTTTCCTGATGTTACTTGCTGCTGATGCTCAGTGCCTAGACCTATTCATTTACTGGGGGTTGCAAACAGTGATATTCTAGTTCTATCATTCCTTATTCAAATATTAGGTGTATACAATAGATACTTTCCCTGACCTATTTGGTTACCTAGTAGAACAGTTCATACAGGAGTCAGGATAAATGCTTGATTCTTTTCCTTCAGTTGTCAGTTTTCAAGATAATGAGTTGACTCCCTATTACCCTCAGAAAATGACCTATTCATATATTTAAAAAAATATTTTAAACTCATAGATTAAAACATCTTTATTTCAATTGAAATTATTCTTTTTGAAGCTCAAATTACTGCATCATTGGCCAGTGGGGGCCTCTTGAAGTTAGCACCTGCGTCCTTTGACATGGTCCTAATAGTCTTAATTTCTTCTTCATTCAATATAATGATGCTCCAGGTTCATCTTCCCCAGACCTGGAATGACTCATTTCTCTAAGAAGAGCTAGTTTCTCTTAGAAGTAAATAATATTTTAAGATCATTATCTGGGCACTACGGAAACGTAGTTATTTTTCTAGGCTTCTTCAGTAGAGAAAACTAGTATATTTTACACTCACACTCTTTCTCTCTCACTCACACACACATATTCTACAGTACTGCATATGAATTCATATTGACATTTTCTATTCAAATTTAGGATTATAGATTTTTTTTATATGTAACCTCCTTTATGTTTTACATTCTTACTCCAAACTAAGAATCCTCTTTGTCAAAGACACAAGAGGACTTGAGGATATGGGGAGGGGGAAGGGTAAGCTATGACAAAGTGAGAGAGTGGCATGGACATATATACATGACCAAACGTAAAATACATAGCTAGTGGGAAGCAGCTGCATAGCACAGGGAGATCAGCTTGGTGCTTTGTGACCACCTAGATGGGTGGGATAGGGAGGGTGGGAGGGAGGGAGATGCAAGAGGGAAGAGATATGGGAACATATGTATATGTATAACTGGTTCACTTTGTTATAAAGCAGAAACTAACACACCATTGTAAAGCAATTATACTCCAATAAAGATGTTTAAAAAAAAAAGACACAAGATGATAGAATTAGAATAACCTATAAATACTTTAGCCTTTGATATGCATTCTTTTGGGAACAACCAAAATAATAATCTCTCTTTAGGTATGTTACCATTTACGAATGTTCTAGGAAAGAACTGCGTTAAATTTGTCCTATGTTTCTTTGTCAAGTTCCTATAATTTTATTATTTGAGTTATTTTATATTTTAGCTCAAGGCAAATTTTGTCATCTTCCCATACAGCACCTTCTTCTTTGGCCTTCTCACTCCTCAGTTTCTTCAATGTGTTAGCCCCAAGAGGTTTTTCTATAACCCTATAAGAAGCATTTCCTCTATAATGTCATCACTTTAGGGTCTGTTTCCCAAATAAATATTGATTGGCACCTGTTGTATGCTTTACTGAGTACTGGATAGTCAAATAAATTCATTAGAAGTGAGTTATGTCACTGTGACCAGCAGGTGTTAAGCAAGTAGAAGAATTAAATGATTGTGAAATAAAATCCTTTGTTATAGCACAACTAGTGGCTTTTGTTTAACTCAGGAAAGAGAGAGTCCTATTAGCTGATAAAAAATAGACTTGTCATTGAGAAAAACACTATTGGAATACCCTTTTCCCTCTGCAGTGGTGGGCTTTCCTAAATCTTTGCATTTCAGCATATTTATTTAATTTTTTGATGGACATGATTTGGTTGTATTATTCGCAAAATAAAGAAAAATAAATAACGAAAGTAACAGGATCTTTACATTTGTTATTACAATTATCCAGAAGCATTCCCATCATAAAAGTTCTGCATAACAGTTGTGACCGATTGACTTCTATAGAGACAAAGAGGTTATTTCCATTTTCTAACATAAGGACTGCTTTTCTTCATAAAAATCCAATTAAGATCACTTTGACAATCAACTCTGGACTGAATGACTCTTGCAATTTAGATCTTCAGTATTTTTTTTTTTTTTTTTTTTTTTTTTGCGGTACGCGGGCCTCTCACTGTTGTGGCCTCTCCCGTTGCAGAGCACAGGCTCCGGACGCTCAGGCTCAGTGGCCATGGCTCACGGGCCCAGCTGCTCCGCGGCATGTGGGATCTTCCCGGACCGGGGCACAAACCCGTGTCCCCTGCATCGGCAGGCGGACTCTCAACCACTGCGCCACCAGGGAAGCCCATCTTCAGTATTCTTAAGTTGAACTTTCTGTTCTGAATTTAAAATAAAATTGTGTTTGAAGCTGTCAGAAAATGGTACATTTTAATGTAAATATATCTTGAAGTTGTTTTTAAAGCCTTGGCTAAGTCTTTAAATTAGGCATATAGAATGACTTATAATCCTAAAATTTTAAACATTTCTATTACATCAAATAGAGAGTGACTGGGACTATACTTGCAATTACTGTAGAAATTTGTTTTGAATAATAACATGTGCCTAAGAAAAAATGTAGAAAAGTTTATCAGGGGCCTTTTGAGGAGGTGTCCTGAATCTGTCCCTCCCAGTGATTCAGGCCACCATCCAACAATGCACTTTTCTTATGGTGACTTGGCATCCACTGAGCACCAGCAGGAGAGTCATCCCTGAACACTAAGAATGCCACCTTAAGGTCTCTGTGACCTGTACTTTGAGGTCTCAAAAATGTAAAAGCCAGTTTAAAAATACTTCAAAAAAGTTTTTAAAAGTTTAAAGCAAGTCTAATATGTTTCTTCTCATTTAAACGCTTTATGTATTAAAAGCTAATCATTCCATAAAACGTATACTGCTGGTGTCAAAGTAACATTACAATTTCAATAAACTCTCCCATAATATTACAATATGACACATTATTTTTCTCTCTCTCTCTTTTAAAGAAAACCCTGGTGGTTCCATTATTTTAAAAGGAAATACTGGTGAATGAATGATGAAAGGAATTTTCAAATACCACAGTGACTTCAAAAATTTTGGTGATGGATTTGAGATGGTTAAAATATAATTAAAAAAGAATTATCAGAAGGTGTGCCAACAACTGCTTGGTGGTGAGTAGACATTATCAAAGACGGATAAAATTGCAATGTAAGTGATGATTGATTAGTGTGGAAAAGCGTAATTTCTTTCATCTTTTTGGTTTTTGTGATAAACAATTTCTAGTTAATCACAAAGTATAAGGAATGTTTTGGGACTTATATTGGATGTGACATCAGCAATTAGCTGAGCCTCTAATTTCTCAGTTGACATAAATGAGGTCCAGGAAAATATGGTGACTTCCCCAAGGTCACACAGGTAGTTAGAGACATGATTAACAACCAGGATATCTGACTTTCCCTTTCAGTGTTATTTTTCTAGGACCTGTCTGCCTCTTAAAGATGTTTCTGCAGACTCAAAACACTGTGGGTGAGACAGGTTGATGTAGGCACAGGTAGGAATCAAGCCAGGTGTGACAGAAGGGACTAACAAAGTCCTCAGGAAATGTGACAGTACTTGCCCTCTTTGAAAGCATTAGGTTTCAAATATTTAAAGCATTATGCTGTTCAACTAAAATATGCCTACAGGCCAGCCAGTTGCCTTTTTGTTACTCCGGGGGTTTCATTTTTTAGCTGCTTAGATATATTCAGTATCTAAAATGGGTTCATATAGATGTGTTTATAAACAGTAATACAATTTCAATTAGAGGTTAGAAATTTTTTTTGCTGTGGAATACATCGTAAATAAAAGGTTTTATAAAGAGCGCTGAGTAGATGATAGTGTACCCATCATTGATAGGATTTCTTTCTTTCTTTGATAGCTTTGGAGGCATTTTAGGAAGTCTGTTTAATCCATCCAGTCAATCAGGAGTCTCAGGAGTTGATCCCTTTGCTGTAGGGCTGTGTGGTACCTTGCCAAGATGGAAAACTTCCTGTTTTTCAGTGTTATAAAAAACAAAGCTTTAATGGTTGAGAACCTGCCTACAGAAAGTAAATAATGGCTCTGCATATGTTTTGCTAGCTACTTTTATAAATTGAATTTCCTGTGCAAATACAAATACCTTAAGAGTCCAGAGTCCAATAATCAAAACCAACCCTCGATATATTTAACCCTCATGTCAAAACTTTAGAATGTTTAAATCTATTTTCACTATGAGACATGTCCTTATTATAACATATAACCTCTGTGTTGATGCAAATTCCAAATATTGTTTCACCAGTGCTTTTATTCCAGAATAAGCAAAAAGGAAGAGAGAGGTACGATGATAAATGTTTTGTGAGTTTATTGACATTTTTTTTAACATCTTTATTGGAGTATAATTGCTTTACAATGGTGTGTTAGTTTCTGCTTTATAACAAAGTGAATCAGTTATACATATGTTCCCATATCTCTTCCCTCTTGCGTCTCCCTCCCTCCCTCCCTATCCCACCCCTCTAGGTGGTCACAAAGCACCGAGCTGATCTCCCTGTGCTATACGGCTGCTTCCCACTAGCTAGCTATTTTACGTTTGGTATTATATATGTCTGTGCCACTCTCTCACTTTCTCCCAGCTTACCCTTCCCCCTCCCGGTGTCCTCAAGTCCATTCTCTAGTAGGTCTGCGTCTCTATTCCTGTCTTGCCCCTAGGTTCTTCATGACCTTTTTTTTTTTTTTGATTCCATATATATGCGTTAGCATACGGTATTTGTTTTTCTCTTTCTGACTTACTTCACTCTGTATGACAGACTCTAGATCCATCCACCTCAGTTTATTGACATGTATTATTTACTTATGTACAAGACTTTGGAGATGTAAAGCAGTATGTTAAAGGAGTTAAAGAGTGGACTCTTGGTTGGGGAGATGACATGAACTCACAGAAAAAAATAGCAATAGATGCTCATGAATCAGAAGTGTCAAATGTGTGCCATGGTGTTATGGGTATTAACACAATTGAAAGAATACTTCATCCTGGCAAAAGCTAGGAAGGTTTTAGATAGGGGGAACAACTAGGGGTAAGAGGGGAAAAGGTACATTTAAAGGCATAACCATGGGAAGTCATTTGAGGTGTCAGGGGTATGGGACAACCTCTCTTTATCCAAAGTCTAATGAACCACTAAGGACATTGTGTAAGAAAGGCAAACACATTTTGGGAATCTACAATGTGCCTGGGAACTTTTCAAACATTCTTTCACTTGAAATTAACTCCAAAGTAAGTATTAAGGACATACTCATCTTACTGATTCAGGAAACTGAGTGAGGCTCAAGGGAGGTGAAAAGATTTGTCTTGGAGTTTCTGGGTGCAAGGCTAGTGCTCTTTGCATGGAATTACAAAGAACACTGTCTTTCTTTGTGGGACATCCAGCTGGAAATGTAGGACCCTTTGTTTTGATTGTCTCCTAGTCACAATGGTGGTGGTGAGGGATTCCCACCCTAGTGTTATGGGGATGGCTGAGCACACCACACTCAACATGAGACACTGACAGCAGTTTATTAATCACATAAACTCCCAGCCTGGGGGAGGAAGACATCCGACACCACCCAAGGCTACACAGGGCTTGCACTCAGGAACACCGTGAACAAAACAAGCAAGGGCTGTGGGAAGCAGGCTCTGTAGCAGTAAAAATGTGATGTTCCCCTGGTTGCTGTGGGAAGCTATGATTGGCTACTTTCAATAATTCCGAGGGCTGTCAGGGAAGTGAAACCTGCTATTCAGGGATAAGCAGGAACTATTTTTGGTACATCTGATAAGGAGTGTTCAGCTAGGCGACATTATACACAAGAGCAGAGTTGGGAGAGGAATTTGAGGTTAGGCCGTTTTGAGACTTTCCTGGTTTCGGATGTCAAGGCAGCACATAATACTAGTTGAAGGCCTTTTATCACACCCTTATGATACTGTCAGCTCTTTTATCTTTCTAAGTTTTTCGTATTCTTCAAACAGAAGTGGTTTTTTTTTGTTTTGTGAGGGTAGGAACTCCTCACTATTCCTATGTGTGTTAGACTCCTTTTATATTCCTGGCACTTATTCTCTTCTTATCATTGTCTTGCTTATTTGCAGATGCTTTTTTCTTATTGGCTACCCCCAAAGAAGTAAGCTCTGTAAAGGCAAGGGACCTTTTTTTTTTTTTTTTGGTGCTACGCGGGCCTCTCACCGCAGTGGCCTCTCCCATTGCGGAGCACAGGCTCTGGACGCGCAGGCCCAGCGGCCATGGCTCACAGCCTAGCCGCTCCGCGGCATGTGGGATCCTCGTGGACAGGGGCACGAACCCGTGTCCCCTGCATCGGCAGGTGGACTCTCAACCACTGCACCACCAGGGAAGCCCGGCAAGGGACCTTTTTAATTATCGTATTTATTGCTGTGTTCCAGTGCCTATGACAGTCTCTGGCATATAATGAATGCCCAATAAATTTTGTCAAAGAGAACAAATAAGTATAGTTATAAATTATAGACCTGAAGATATTTTTATTTGGTGCTGAGCCTTTCCTCAGTCAGATTAATACACCAAAAATGTATCAAGGGCCTTTTCTGTACCAGCTTCTGTTTTTAGAATAAGTTTCTACCATCAAATAACTAATATTCTGGAGGAGGAGACAAATTAATAAAAATACAGCTGTAACTTGATGACAATATCTGTGAAACAAAAGAGCAGAGGGGTTTGAGGCCTTAAGATGAAATTGTTCTTGAATAATCAGAAAGGAAGCCACAACTGTTTTTTTCAATCCAGATAAAGGAACCCCCCAACTTATTTTAGCTACATATTCCCATTTTCTGTACTTCTTAAAGACAGGGAATATCAACAAAGATATATCTTAAGTCTTTCATGATGGAATTTAAGATGAAGGATAAATTCCAAAATTTAGTTTCTTTTTAGCTCTTATATGAGTTTTGTCTACATACTAAATGTTGTAGGAAATGAAACAATTAAAAAAATGAGATGTGTGTCTAACATACGTAGATACTGTTTGCTACCTGCTTCATTTATAACTGTCAGATAGATTTATTGGTCATTCAGAATGGGTCTTACGGGGTAGGTGGCTTGCTAAGTGCCTCCCTCCATCCCACAGAGTTAAAAATATTTTCCCCATCTGTCTCTGTGCACTTTCCAGAGGTCTGTGTTTACAAATAGATTGTGGAGTCTGAGATCCTGTTCAGTATAATTCCAGTTCCTTTATGGCCCTTTTTATACCCTTTAGCAATACAGACTAGTATAAAACCATCACCAAAAGGTGAGTTTATGTTCTCATATGCATCCCTGGTTTCCCCTGTTTGAAAATTTAAGCAGGAAATTTATAGGATTTAAGTCAAAGTGCCCTATTGGGAGTCTTAACAGTCTTCATAGTGTGATAGAAACATATTGTGACTGTGTTCCTTCTGTTTGAAGGCGATCTTGGGATTTTACTGTTTTATAAATTAAAGAAATGGATCGATATCATAAATTTACCCTGGAATTCAGTAAAGGTGAGAGTGTGCTACAAAGGAGACAGCCAATATAAAAGAGGGTTTTATATTAATCTGAAATATAGGTTGTCTATTTTTTTCCCTGAGTTATAAATACATTGAATAGGTTGGTACCAACTTCATTAACATTTATTGGGGGAGGAAATATGTTCCTAATTGGATATGAATCCATTAACTTTGCAAGTTTTAAGCGTGGCATTTAGGAGTGGCATATATGTTTAAAATCCTTTAAAACAGTGAGTGATACAAAAGATAGGAAGATTTGGTTTATTCTCCTGTATTTCAGATCCGTTTTTCTTTAGACTGAGATTTTGTTGTCATGGCCTTTAGGTAAGAAGGAAGTTATGCAGGTAAACCAGAGAGTGGGAAGTTGGGGGGAAAAGACTTTGAAGCCATGAAATCAATCGATCCTATACTTCTCAAAGAATGATATATTCCTGATTTTTTTCTTTAATACTCTTTTACATGTCATGAGTCAAAATTTGAGATGAAATTTTACCACTGTCATTCTCTGTGTGGTTCTCTTTCCCTTCCTGATCACCGCCTCTTTCTTTCTCTTATTATTTTTTAATCATGTACTCTAGTGACTGCTAATGCATAGGAACTACTTCTGAGATTATCAAACTAAACTTCTTAAAACTTTAGTTTTTTGCTTTTGTCTTTCACACATAAAATAACGATTAATTCCTAATTTCTTTATAGATGGCTGCTTTCATCAAAGCTTCTTACATATAAATTATTTCTACTATTCATTTTTTATATATTCTTCTTTTGAAACCAAAATTAAATGGTTGGTTTTCCCTTCAGGGTTAATTTTGGGGCTACGTGATTTTGGCCTCCACAATTATTCTTTTATGCCCTCTAATGGCAGCCTGAGGAAACTCCTATTGGACACAATTTCAAGAAAATAAACTTACAAAAAAAAAAAAACCCAAGAAATCACTCAAAGATTTTAATATAAATAACTTTCACACACCAAGCATTCTTGCTGTGGGAAAAACCATATGTTCATTTGCTAAACTTGGGAAATAGGTCTTCTGGTTGATTAGCCGTAGTTTTTAAGGAATTTCTTTATTTGGATGATTATTTTTAAAACTCTATTTTTAATTGCAGTTAAAATTCTTATGTGATTCTATTAGGGTAATAGATATTTTTCCAAAGTGTTTATTTGCTTTGAAATTAGTAAATATATAGGCATGCATATTCATACATAGATAGCTACACCATCTTTAAAATTGGCTTTGTATTTATTATTAGGTATGAATGGGGATGAGGAATGGGAAAATTCAAACTTGTTTCTTCGGAGGCTTCTGGCATTACCTTCAATGGTGCTACAGAATAAATCTGGACTATGGTACTAAAATCCCATCTCTTTTTTTTTTTTTTTTTTTTTACTGTTGTAGCCCTATATGTTTAGAGAATGCCTGATGAAGTTGGCCTGAGTCTCAAACATCATGAGTGGCCCTCACAGGAGATTCACTTTCAAGGTTAAAACCTAAAGGAAGGGCTTCCATGGTGGCGCAGTGGTTGAGAGTCCGCCTGCTGATGCAGGGGACACGGGTTCGTGCCCCGGTCCGGGAAGATCCCACATGCCGCGGAGCGGCTGGACCCGTGAGCCATGGCTGCTGAGCCTGCGCGTCCGGAGCCTGTGCTCCGCGACGGGAGAAGCCACAGCAGTGAGAGGCCCGCGTACCGCAAAAAAAAAAAAAAAAAAACCTAAAGGAAAACATTTTCCACATCTTAAAAATGTGCTTATATCAACTGGTTCCAGCTATGCATTACAAGCAGGTTTCCTAAAACATTAATTTCTCTTTTGCTCCTCATTTTTGCTGTTCTCGTCATCTTGCTTTCTTCACAGCTCAAGACTTTGGCCTTAGATCCTACTGGAGTTGTTCTGCTTCAGTACCATTCTAGAAATGTAGCTTTTACTCTTCATGATAGCAGGAAACAGCACGGAGGCATCTACTGGTTGGAAAATAATCTTTTCCCCTCTGCAGGTCTTGCTCTATGAGCCTTCGTTGGTTGCACCAAAAGAATTACACTCTATTCTCAAAATGCTGTTAGAAGTTTTTCTTGCCTATAGTGTTAACTTGAAATAATACTTATAAGCATCGATATAACTAGATATCATTAAGTACATACTCTAAAAAAGATAAATTCATAAAATTCTCTCCTTATAAAATTTAAAAGTTCCTGTGATATGATATTATACCAAATATTGGAGTATTCTCTAGAATTAAGTATAGATATAAAATAGGCTGAACTGGCAAAAGTTCTTCGAGCCAAGGACTATAATGCTAATTTTAACAGCTTCTGTTCATTGAACACCTGCAATGTGCCAGGCTCTACACAGCTCACCTCTAGTCTTTACCTCAATTCTACAACAAAGAAGTCACTGTTCTCATTTGACTCATGAGAAAACCGAGGCTCAAAGAGTTGGAATGACTTGTTCAGGGTCACAGTGATGTAAAGAGGCAGAACTGGGTTTCTGACTCCAATGGGATCTTAGTGCAAAGGTTGTAGAAGGGGCCAGAATAGAGATTTGAGTTTTCATTTTCTTCCTACTGAGCTTCATGGCTTTTGAATGATCTTCATCTTCAGCTTTAAATGTGTACTTGTATTTGGGATAAAAGACAAGTGTTGCAATAGAGTTTAGCGAATCAGTGCTTCCCTGTTTGACCGGGGTTCAAATTTGAGCTAGGCTACTTCCTAAGAGTGAGACATCCAGTGAATTAAGTAATCTCTTTCCATCTATTGAAAAAGATAATAGCAAAAATAAACTATAGACATATAGTGTCAGGAAAGTTAACTCTGGGGAGGACCAAGAGGGTGGTTATTGAAAGGGGCCCAAGGGTGGCTTCTGGGGTGCCATTGGCATTCTAACTGATGGCCTGGGTCATGAGATGTAATGATTCATTGGTTTGTTCATTTCAGTTGTAAAAAAAAAACATAATAGTAACCATTTCAATAGGAGGATTAAGATATACTGCTTAGTGCATAAAAATTCTTTATAAATAACAACTGTTATTTTTGTTGATTTTTTGAATTCTGTTGTCTTATTTTAAGAATTATGCAGTTTTTTTTTTTTTGTTTTGTTTTTTTGTTTTGCGGTACGCGGGCCTCTCACTGTTGTGGCCTCTCCCGTTGCGGAGCACAGGCTCCGGATGCGCAGGCTCAGCGGCCATGGCTCACAGGCCCAGCCGCTCCGCGGCATGTGGGATCTTCCCGGACCGGGGCACAAACCCGTGTCCCCTGCATCGGCAGGTGGACTCTCAACCACTGTGCCACCAGGGAAGCCCAAGAATTATTCAGCTTTAAAAGCAGGGAATAAAAAATGCATGCTGTATATGAATATGAATATCTAGATAACTCTTTGTAGCTGTAGTCATTGCCATATGGCAACATTTTATTCTATTTCACCATTGAATAAGTGAAAACACAAAAACAGGTTTTGTTCTATGTTAAGAAATGAAACCCAAGGTTCTTATTTTGATTTATGACATTTAGTTAATTACTATTATTTTCAAATGTAAAATTCCAATAAACTACTGCTCACCGAACAATATTTATTTAATGCAACTGAATTTCTTGCCCTAAAATGGAGTTTCTTCACCAGCAAGTCTAAGGTTTTGTGCTGATGTGAAACATAGGGAGAGAAGGAAGTGATTGCTGAAACTGGGGAGAGAAACCCTGACTGAGGAAGATGAAGGGGCCCTAGGCACTGTGCTGAGCACTTTAAATGTACCATCTTTTTAGAAACGACAATTCCTGTTAGGTAGGTAGGATTTTCTATCATCCCATTTTACAGATGAGAATCGGAGATTTAAGAGTAGCTAAATAACTTGTCTGTCACACAGCTAATAAAAGACACAGCTAGATGTCTACCACCAGAGTCTCCCCATGTCCTTCTTACTGCCTCATCAAGGCTTTTCCATTTTAAAAGTAACCACTCACAACTAGCATGACATAGAGGGGACACAAAATACTGCTTCAAAAAGGCTTATTGGAATCAACAAAGGAAGAATACCGGAAATTAAACTTTCTAATATTTGGAACACAGTTAAGCTCCTTTCCAAACACTTGGCTCCTGAAGAATCATTCCTTTGAAAGAACTGTCCTATTAACAATCATTCAGTGACAGAGAATTACCAAACTGCATGGTGAATTATTCTCTTTTTGCTGGATCCTGGGGGTACCCAGAATGATAATGCTATTATTTTAAGTAGGCTTTCATGTTGCTTATGGTAGGTTACCATATTATTCTCCCCACAATTTGAATTAATTACATTTTCTTCATTTTATGTCTGAAAAGAGAAGTAATGGATAGCTTACTGCCATCCCTTCTAAGTATGCAGCCATCTTATTGATTCTTCCTGGAGGAACTTGCTGACTTCAATAGATGATATAAGAATAAAGGAATTTAGCTGTTCATATTCCTCAAGGGCAGAGGGGGGGTATATGTCTTCTTTATCCAAGAGCCATGCAGACCTCTATGCATTTTTCATAATGCATCTGGTTTCTCTATTTCAGACATTCTCTTATCTCCAAATACCTTGTAGCACTTCCCCATTGGGGCTGCAGTTGGCTGCCTCAGCAAGTTAACTGTAAAACTTAAAACTTTTATGTTTAATAGTATGAGGACACTTGGGTCTTTCTCTTAAGTGATGAATATGATAAAACATGGCATTTTGTTAATTTCTGATACTCTAATGGTTTGTTGATTAGAATAGAAAATAAGTCTTAAAAATAAAAAAGCCCAGATTTTAGGATATAAGCTTTTACCTTTCATTTGAAACTTAGAGAATGAGTTCATTGATATTTTACACTGGGTTTTAGAAACATCATTATTAGCTGGGTGGGGTGGGAGTGGGGGAGCTTAATTAATCAGAGCAGAAAAGAAAGAACAATGAACATGGAGTTAGAAGTGCTAGTTTCCAGGCCTGGTTCTGCCATTTCATAGCTTGGGGAAGTTACTTGTTCCTCCAAGTCTTAGCTTCATTTATAAAATAGCACAAATATTACCTACTTTCTTATCTCACAGGTTTTGTGATAGTCACATGAAGTAGTATGTGAAAACACTTCATAAATCACAGTTCTATAAAAGTATAAAGTATATTTTTTCTGATAACCATATACATATACCTGATTTTAGAAATCCCAGTAGCTTTATTATTCCTAGTTAGAAAGGAGAGTTTACAAAGGTGCACCAAACCCCAGTTAAATGAGTAGCATGGTGCTGAATACTGAGGAAAGTTTCTCAATTTCCATGTTTTGAGTAACCTTCATGTTTTGACCTAGCCTTCAGGCAGGTCCTAGGTAGCCAGAAACCTGGCCCTGAGCAACCACATACACTTACTCAAGTGTGCTGTGCAAATTCTATAATTTTCTGTGTATACTATGATGTGAGAAAGTTGGGAGGCCCTAACAGGATGATTAAAAACCAAAGCATCCAAAAACAACAGAATACACTTTCTTCTCAAGTGCTCATGGAACATTCTCCAGGATAGACCATATCTTGGGTCACAAATCAAGCCTTGGTAAATTTAAGAAAATTGAAATTGTATCAAGTATCTTTTCCAACCACAACGTTATGAGACTAGATATCAATTACAGGAAAAAAATCTGTAAAAAATACAAATACATGGAGGCTAAACAGTACACTACTTAATAACCAAGAGATCACTGAAGAAATCAAAAAATACCGAGAAACAAATGACAATGAAAACACGATGACCCAAAACCTATGGGATGCAGCAAAAGCAGTTCTAAGAGGGAAGTTTAGAGCAATACAATCCTACCTCAAGAAAAAGGAAACATCTCAAATAAACAGCCTAACCTTACATCTAAAGCAATTAGAGAAAGAAGAACAAAAAAACACCAAAGTTAGCAGAAGGAAAGAAATCATAAAGATCAGATCAGAAATCAATGAAAAAGAAATGAAGAAACAATAGCAAAGATCAATAAAACTAAAAGCTGGTTCTTTGAGAAGATAAACAAAATTGATAAACCATTAGCCAGACTCACCAAGAAAAAAAAGGAGAAGACTCAGATCAATAGAATTAGAAATGAAAAAGGAGAAATAACAACTGACACTGCAGAAATACAAAGGATTATGAGAGATTACTACAAGTAACTACATGACAATAAAATGGACAACCTGGAAGAAATGGACACATTCTTAGAAAAGTACAACCTTCTGAGACTAAACCAGGAAGAAATAGAAAATATGAACAGAACAATCACTAGCACTGAAATTGAGACTGTGATTAAAAATCTTCCAACAAAAGCCCAGGACCAGATGGCTTCACAGGTGAATTCTATCAAACATTTAGAGAAGAGCTAACACCTATCCTTCTCAAACTCTTCCAAAATATAGCAGAGGGAGGAACACTCCCTAACTCATTCTATGAGGCCACCATCACCCTGATACCAAAGCCAGAAAAAGATGTCACAAAGAATGGAAACTACAGGCCAATATCACTGATGAACATAGATGCAAAAATCCTCAACAAAATACTACCAATCAGAATCCAAAGCACATTAAAAGGATCATACACCATGATCAAGTGGGGTTTATCCCAGGAATGCAAGGATTCTTCAATATATGCAAATCAATCAATGTGTGATACATCATATTAACAAAGTGAAGGATAAAAATCATATGATCATCTCAATAGATGAAGAAAAAGCTTTTGACAAAATTCAACACCCATTTATGACAAAAACTCTCCAGAAAGTAGGCATAGAGGGAACTCACGTCAACATAAAAAAGGCCATACATGACAAACCCACATCCAATATCATTCTCAGTGGTGAAAAACTGAAACCATTTCCACTAAGATCAGAACAAGACAAAGCTGCCCACTCTCACCACTGTTATTCAACATAGTTTTGGAAGTTTTAGCCACAGCTATCAGAGAAGAAAAAGAAATAAAGGGAATCCAAATCGTAAAAGAAGAAGTAAAGCTGTCACTGTTCACAGATGACATGATACTATACACAGAGAATCCTAAACACTCTACCAGAAAACTACTAGAACTAATCAATGAATTTGGTAAAGTAGCAGGATACAAAATTAATGCACAGAAATCTCTGGCATTCTTATACACTAATGATTAAAAATCTGAAAGAGAAATTAAGGAAACACTCCCATTTACCATTGCAACAAAAAGAATAAAATACCTAGGAAAAAACCTACCTAAGGAGACAAAAGACCTGTATGCAGAAAACTGTAAGACACTGATGAAAGAAATTAGATGATACAAACAGATGGAGGGATATACTATGTTCTTGGATTGGAAGAATCAACAGTGTGAAAATGACTATTCTACCCAAAGCAATCTATAGATTCAATGCAATCCCTATCAAACTACCAATGGCATTTTTCACAGAACTAGAACAAAAAATTTCACAATTTGTATGGAAACACATAAGACCCTGAATAGCCATAGCAATCTTGAGAAAGAAAAATGGAGCTGGAGTAATCAGACTCCCTGACTTCAGACTATACTACAAAGCTACAGTAATCAAGACAGTATGGTACTGGCACAAAAACAGAAATATAGATCAATGGAACAGGACAGAAAGCCCAGAGATAAACCCACGCACATATGGTCACCTTATTTTTGTTAAAGGAGGCAAGAATATACAATGGAGAAAAGACAGCTTCTTCAATAAGTGGTGCTGGGAAGACTGGACAGCTACATGTAAAAGATTGAAATTAGAACACTCCCTAACACCATACACAAAAATAAACTCAAAATGGATTAAAGACCTAAATATAAGGCCAGACAGTATAAAACACTTAGAGGAAAACATAGGCAGAACACTCTATGACATAAGTCACAGCAAGATCCTTTTTGACCTACCTCCTACAGAAATGGAAATAAAAACAAAAATAAACAAATGGGACCTAACGAAACTTCAAAGCTTTTGCACGGCAAAGGAAACCATAAACAAGATGAAAAGACAACCCTCAGAATGGGAGAAAATATTTCCAAATGAAGCAACTGACAAAGGGTTAATCTCCAAAATTTACAGGCAGCTCATGCAGCTCAATATCAAAAAACAAACAATCCAATCCAAAAACGGGCAGAAGACCTAGATAGACATTTCTCCAAAGAAGATATACAGATTGCCAACAAACACATGAAAGAATTCTCAACATCACTAATCATTAGAGAAATGCAAATCAAAATTATAATGAGGTATCACCTCACACCAGTCAGAATGGACATCATCAAAAAATCTACAAACAATAAATACTGGAGAAATTGTGGAGAAAAGGGAACCCTCATACACTGTTGCTGGGAATGTAAATTGATACAGCCACTCTGGAGAACAGTATGGAGGTTCCTTAAGAAACTAAAAATAGAACTACCATATGACCCAGCAATCCCACTACTGGGCACATACCCTGAGAACACCATAATTCAAAAAGAGTCATGTACCACAATGTTCATTGCAGCTCTATTTACAATAGCCAGGGCATGGAAGCAACCTAAGTGTCCATTGACAGATGAATGGATAAAGAAGATGTGGCACATTTATACAATGGAATATTACTCAGCCATAAAAAGAAACGAAACTGAGTTATTTGTAGTGAGGTGGATAGACCTAGAGTCTGTCATACAGAGTGAAGTCAGAAAGGGAAAAACAAATACTGTATGCTAACACATATATATGGAATCTTAAAAAAAAAAATGGTTCTGAAGAACCTAGGGGCAGGATGGGAATAAAGATACAGCTGTAGAGAATAGACTTGAGGACACGGAGGGGGAAGGGTAAGCTGGGATGAAGTGAGAGAGTGTACTTATATACACTACCAAATGTAAAATAGATAGTGGGAAGCAGCTGCATAGCACAGGGAGATCAGCTCGGTGCTTTGTGACCACCTAGAGGGGTGGAATAGGGAGGTTGGGAGGGAGATGCAAGAGGGAGGAGATATGGGGATATATGTATATTTATAGCTGATTCACTTTGTAATAAAGCAGAAACTAACACACCATTGTAAAGCAATTATACTCCAATAAAGGTGTTAAAAAATAAATAAAAACCAAAGCACATATATCCCCTGTTTCTTTGAAAGTTATAGTCTGATGAGCAGCATAATAGACAGTTTAGATGGCTAAGAACAATTACAAAGCACAGTATTGAGTTTAAAAAAGCTAAAGTACTGTTTGGATACCACTGTAATGGGGAATATGTGAATTTGTGGAATAAAATGAATTGCGATTCAGTTTCAAAGTAGGCCTTGGACAGGAATTACATAGAGAAGGAGATGTTTCATGGCCAGAGTTGGGGATAAGTTAAGAAAAGAGGCGGAAGGCAAGAAGATGGTGCTGATTATATTGCTGTTTTAAAGGACCAAGTTAGGCTGTCATGAGACATAAGGCTAAAGAGTTGCATTATGACCATTTGAATGATAGCTGTGACTGTTGTACTGAAGAGTTCGGATTTACCAGATGTATTAATTTCCTATTGCTGCTTGTAACAAATTTAGTGGCTTAAAACAAGTCATATATATTATAGTTTTGGAGGTCTGTAGTCTAAAAGGGGTTGACTGGACTGCATTACTTCTGGAGGCTCGAGGGGAGAATCCATGTTTTTGCTTTTTAAAGCTTCTAGATGACACTTGCATCCCTGGACTCGTGATCCCTTCTGTGCCTCACTCAGGCCTCTGCTTCTGCCATCACACTGCTTTCTCTCTGGCCATGACCCTCCTGTGTGATTACGTTGGGTCCACACAGATAATCCAGGACAAGCTCCCAATCCCCAAATCCATAACTTAATCACTGCAAAGTTCCTTTTGCCATTTAAAGTAACGTATTTACCGGTTCTGAGGAATAGGATGTGGACATCTTTGGGGGAAGGTATTATGTACCTTATCACACCGGCATAGTTAATGTGTAGTTATAGGTCTTGAATAGGATATGATTTTGTTTCCCATATATGATATTTTTTTCTTTATAGCTGTGTGTGTGTGTATGTGCGTGTAATCACTCACGTGCATATGCCCAAGCCCAGGCAATGTTGTCTTCAAAGAAAAGTGTTTTACATCTGACCACATATACTATAAACCATGTGAATACTTGAATTGTTTGAATTCATTATATCGATTTTATTCTCCACTGTTGCCTAGTGAAGTGTCAGGCACATAATAGATTCACAACAATTCAATGAAGTAATATTGGGCAAGTAATTAGCTTCTCTATGGCAAGAAAAATAGTATTTATCTACCAGCTAGAATAAGTCCATTCTATCATATGGATTATTTAGATGAATTATTTCAGGGAATAAAAATCTGTGTAGACAGAAAAGATGGTGGATAGATGGCCATGACAGATGGAGCTCACCGTTATGTCCTCTGTCTCATACCTTATCACACCATGATGTTATCGTTGATTTACTTGACAGCTTCACCCACCTAAACTGCAAGCAACTTAAATTAGCACTTCTTCCTCTTCCTCCTCTTTCTCCTTCTCCCCTTCGTCCTTCTCCATCTTCCATCTCCGATGCCTAATATAATTCTTAGTCCACAGTAGATTCTTTATATATCTTCCCTATAGATCATCAACAACCAATTACAAAATACAGTGATGAAAAAAATCCCATTTATATTAGCAAAAACATCTGTGAATAAACTGTGTAACTAAAAATAAACTTTTATAGACTATAAAAGATGAAGAAGGGCTTCCCTGGTGGCACAGTGATTGAGAGTCTGCCTGCCGATGCAGGGGACACAGGTTTGTGCCCCGGTCCGGGAAGATCCCACATGCCGCGGAGCGGCTGGGCCCGTGAGCCATGGCCGCTGAGCCTGCGCGTCCGGAGCCTGTGCTCCGCAACGGGAGAGGCCACAACAGTGAGAGGCCTGCGTACAGCAAAAAAAAAAAAAAAAAAAAAAAAAAGAAGAAATTCCTAGTTAAGAAGTTTCAATAAAATTAAAACTCGTCCTGACTAAATTAATATACAAATTTAAGGCATTTCCAAGCAAATTTTCAATGGGATTATTTTTATAATTTGACAGAAATGACTGAAAACTTTATATGAGAGAATAAAGATATGAAAGAACCAATTCTGCTTATAAAACTTAAGAGCGATACTTGTATTACCAGATACTAATAAGTAGTATAATGATATTAAACAAATATGGCTCTAGTACAATAGATGAAGATGGGACAGAAAGGAGACTGCTAAGACAAATGTGTGTGAGTATGTGTGATAATATGTTATAGATAGCGTTTCAAATTAGAAAGGCTAGATCATTCAGAAAATAGTTTTGTGTCAGCTGGCAATCATATAGGACAAAAATTAGGTCCCTACTTCCCACCATAACAAAAAATGCAGATTATCATATTTTGGGTATTAAAATACACAAACTAGTGAATAATTAAATAAATCTCATAGTGGGAAAAACATTTATAAACAGGCTATCTTTACAGAAAAATCACATTGTAAAAGAGTAGTAGATTTTATTATGGAACAGAAAAGGACAAACGTGATTAATTTTTTTGTGGTATGCGGGCCTCTCACTGTTGTGGCCTCTCCGGTTGCGGAGCACAGGCTCCGGACGCGCAGGCTCAGCGGCCATGGCTCACGGGCCCAGCCGCTCCGCGGCATGTGGGATCTTCCCGGACCGGGGCACGAACCCGTGTCCCCTGCATCGGCAGGCGGACTCTCAACTGCTGCGCCACCAGGGAAGCCCAAATGTGATTAATTTGAGAGTATGTTTAGTTCAGGCATCCTAGCTTTTCTAGATAATTGAAGAGGACCTTGTAATTGCCAGCCCAGTTTAATCTGCCATCCCTTTTTCTTCTAGAGAAGTTGCATATTTCTCATTAGAAAAAGTCAGTGGCATAATAAACTTGAGAGAGAGAGAGAGAGAACGCACTGAGAGCTGGGCAAGCACTTAAGTGGGAGAGGAGGAAAGAAGAGGGGGGCGGGGAGGGGGAAAGGAAAGCTCAAGGCTATGGAGAATTATGTTTTAGAAGGTCTGTAGGATGTGCCACTAAAGAAGCTGCCAAGTCTGAATTATATGTTTAGGCAGAAGAGCTGACTCCAGGGTATGACATATGGGTGACAATTCATCCAGAGCTGTATGCTTTAGTGCAGGGCTGCAGATCCCTCAGTGTATGCATTATCTCAGGGTATAAGGAAGGGATGAGTATGGAAGCAAAGTGTCATCCTTAATATACCTCTCTTTACCTTCTCCACTATCCACGTGACCCAGTCTCCTAGCCACTCTATATTTGGGACGTTCCCTTTCACACAGCTCTTTTTTTTTTTTTGGTACATGGGCCTCTCACTGTTGTGGCCTCTCCCGTTGCGGAGCACAGGCTCCGGACGCGCAGGCCCAGTGGCCATGGCTCACGGGCCCAGCCACTCCGCGGCACATGGGATCTTCCCGGACCGGGACACGAACCCGTGTCCCCTGCATCGGCAGGCGGACTCCCAACCACTGCGCCACCAGAGAAGCCCCCTCATACAGCTCTTGATATTCATTTCAAACACTTTTCATTTGCGTGAAAATGTTATGGTAGCATGAAATGACCTGCTCACAGATCCGCATTATTTTAGAGATGGCCCTACAGGTAAATTCTTCCTCTTAGGTAGAATGAACCACAGATGGAGCAAAGTCAGTCCTAGAGGGGCTTACTGAGCTAGTCAGTTCCCTGGAGTTTGCTATTTCTTTTAAAACTGTGTGAACATGATATACCAAATGAAATCCAAAGGCTGAAGTCTCATCTCAATGGAATCTGTGGTTTTAGACTCATGAAACTTATTTAGGTGAAACTTGGGTTTCCCACAGCTGTGCCTGAAACTTCCCATGGCAAGATCTTTACATAACTGCAGACAGCTTAGCGAACACATCTGCTTAATTTATTGCTATGGTCAGTTCTGTCAGCAGAGAAAAGAATTAAGATAAACCTATTAGACTATCGTTATATGACAATAAATCAAAACGGTCATTTTAAAGACTGATTTTTAAAACATAGATGGAATATAAATTGTGTGATGATGTCAAGTTTAAGAAACATTTAGAGGGAGGAATACTGAGAAAATACATTCTTTACAAAATTATTCCTTATTTATGGCCACTGCTAGAATAATAGCAGTACTATCCTACTGTGTCTCATATTTATAGAAAAATTTTACAAAGGATGTGACAGCAAGAAGGGTGATAATCAAGTGATTGTTAAATAGAATTAGAGTTAAATCAGTGAGTTTAAGAATTCATAGTACTATTGTTTAATAGCGTATTAGAGATTTGTTTTAGTTGTAACACCTGATATAAAATGCCATTTTGATATGGGTTATTTCAATCTCTGGAACTAACAGATTAATTTTTAAAAAGAAGCTTTAGTCTTAGACATTTTACCATTGCTACATGATGTAACGGAATTGGATCTCTGAACAAGTCACCTCAACTCCATGAGCCTCATTTTTCGCTTTTATTAAATAAGGGTATGGACTAGTTCATCTGTGAGTTTCTTTTCACCTATAAACTTGAATAATTCCAATGGTCTTTGAGGACATAGAGCACATTGTATATCTTGGCTTGGCAGTAACCAACCAAGGAACACAAAGCAAAACAAGTTTCAGAGTTTCTGAGGACATTTATGGTGTGTGGTTCATTGAACACATATTGGTGGGATTCCTACTGCCGTAGTGCGCTTCTAAGGGACACCTTTGCCCCATATTTTAACATTTATGAAATTGGGATTAGTTTTACATGTGATGGCATGCCGTAATTCCATCTTTATGAACATTTTTTCCTTACAGGTACATAAAACAGGGACTCAATATATTCTCTGTTGAGTCTTAAGGTTGCTGAAATTCAGAAAATGTCAGGTGACATGCTGTGTGCTGAGGATAGCTGGTCCCTGTATGGGTAAAGCTTCCATTCTAAACATATAACCACATGAAGAAGTGTTAAAACTGCAACAGTGTTACATGTGCTGTGAGATCACGTCACCACAGTGCCTCCTCATCTACCATCAGCCTCATTTCCACCAGCAGCCCTTCTACACTTGGAATGTTCCCTCCACATCATAATCTCTTTGCTCAATTGTGTGTACTTCCAGACAACAGAATAATTTTAATATATTATTTCCAGAATAATTTTCTATACTGATGAGGTGCTCATGTGGCCTGAATGAGGAAAAAAATTGGGAGCTCTTTCTTTATAAGGATATTTGCCAATAATGGAATACCAATTTTCCTGCTTCTGCCCCAAATTTAGGGTTCATTTCTTAGACCAAATTAATTGTCATGTAACCATTTAAAAATGTTCACGACTTATGATATTCATTGTCTCAATCTATAAATAGTTATCACCCTATTACATTTTTATAATTTTTTATAAAATCATGATTTTGGCTTCAGGGTTTTTCACTGTGGACTTGTATCAGAAATGAAATGTGCTACATCAGGAGGATAGATGTTAAATTATACTTTTCCTTCGTAACCACAGCCAAAGCAAGTGTTCCATGCCAGTTACAGGTAGAGCCCCTCTGCCTGGCATAATCAAAATGTCTTTCTCTTGTTATTGAAAATGCTGGGAGAGGCAGGCTAGATGGATGTCAGGGAGATAAAAGAGGGTGGGGGAAGGAAAAGTATAGAAAAAGTGGCAGGTGAGTGGAGCAGTGGGCACTCAAACTTTGTACTTGGAATGGAGAAAAGAAAGAGATGGCCCTCAGGCTGAGCTATCAGTGTAGGGCCAAAGGCACTAGGCATGGTTGCCCATGTACATATCTGGTTTAGGTTTTATGTCTAGAAGAAAAACATGACAGAAAATTTGCAAACAAAAATAATCTTGATTACTGTGCATTAATTCTTTTCCATCTGCCCACATATATTTTTCATAGCAGACAAATCATAAATATATTTCTGTATTTACTTTTCTGTTAAACTTTGCGTCAGAAGCATATTTTCCATTTGATTTCATAGTGTTCCAAATTTTAATGTTAATGGCTGCATCATTTATTCATTCAACAGATATATTTTGAGTGCCTACCATATATCAGTACTAGGGTTTGCTATTAGTACTGAATAAAGCAGACAGAATTTACATAAAGTTTTATTAAGTGGAAGACTAGCTTAATTAACTATTCCCACATTAGGCATTTAGGATGTTTCTAATTTCCCCATAAGGAGATCTCTTTCATATCTACCTTTCTTCTTCCTTCTTCCTTCCTCCCTCCCTCCCTCCCTCCCTCCCTCCCTTCCTTCCTTCTTCCTTTGTATTAATTCCTTAGGATAAATTACCAGATACAGAATTGCTTCTCAAATAGATGGACATTTTGGGGGGGTGATAAGTGGGCTCTTAATTTACAGTTACATATTTTAGTGTTTTGACATCAAAATGATTATTTGCTCAAGCAAAATGATAAAAACTATGCCATTGTTTGACTGGTAAGATTTAAAATGGAGGTACAGAGATATAACTATGTTTGGGATTTGTATAATTTGTTTTAATTATTTATATTAACTATTGTGTTTAAGAGCTCCTAGTTAAAAATATAGCTGTAGTTCTTATAAAAGGAGTTAAAGGACATGGGTTTAACTTGTGAATACCTAGAACTAATAAGATAAAAATGATCAAATGAGAATGTAACATGATTTTTAGAAATGCTACTTAACCAAAGTCAGTAGCATTATGGAAAGTGGAGAAATGTTCACTGCCTAAGAAACCTAAACTTTGAAGAAGCCCTGGAAGACATTCTCTTGGAACTAATCCTAATTTTACTAAGGGATGTAACAGATGATCTAAGAAGTCCTTTGTTTTCTGGGACACTATGATAAAGTGATAATTCGTTTTTCCATTGTGCTACATAGGGATTTAGAGGCATTACTCATACCCATCACCTGCTCATTGGTGAAAGATTAAAATCCTTATAAACATGCATGTGTATGTGAGCATCATACACTCCTTATAACTGCTTCTGATGTGAGTATCCCTCTCTGATATAACCACCTCCAAAGCTTTATGGACATTCTTTCTAGCCATTCCCATGGGGTCTGGGCATGAACATATCAGTTACCTATTTCAGCAGACAATAAAGATGAATAACTAGTTAATGCGACAGTTTAATTTTTAAACACATAAAATCAAATTTACCAATTAGGCCATTAGGAAAGGGCTGAAAACAGTAGATGCAGTTTTAAAAACAAAAGATACTTAAATGTCAAAGAGACATTGATCATAGATTTTTGTGTAGTACTTCCCCTTTAACATGGTAAATTGGGTCTGTTTCATTCTTTACTCAAAACAGAAAAAAGGCTATGTATTTAACATT
The DNA here is from genome assembly GCF_039906515.1 of Pseudorca crassidens. NCBI lineage: Eukaryota > Metazoa > Chordata > Mammalia > Artiodactyla > Delphinidae > Pseudorca > Pseudorca crassidens. The sequence goes on from NC_090300.1 coordinate 25,043,794, forward strand.
TCCAAATATAATTTTTATTTTGCTACAGTGATATGGGTTCCCGAACCATTAAGGTTTTTTTTTGTGTGTAGAATTTTAGTATTATCAGTGTTGCAAGAGAGAAACTAAGATAGCAAATTGCAGCAGGGAAAAGTGCCTGCAGAAATATGCCATGTAAGACAGTATCAGAGATAAGTAGGCTAAACAGTAAAGAGAATTATAAAGCAGTATATTTCAAATGGTCTAATCTAGTATGGTTTATTTTATCTTTAACAATTTACTATCAAAAGTTGTATAATCAAACCCTTAAAATGGAAACTTACATATAGTCCTAATTTAACTTCATGACAAGAAGTTCTGATGTGAACCATTCAGAGATGTCGCATACGACTCCATAAATACAGGTGGGATATCATTAGATAGTGGGTAGATCTCAGCATGCTCCAGTATCTAGATCAAAACCTAGCGTTTGTACCCTGCTCTGTTTCTGAGAGTTCGTTCACTACCTTCAGTCACTATTCATGAGAAGTCCATGTATGTCACTCTAGCTTTGTGAGAGCCTTGGTGGTATATTTATTGTGTGATTAGGAGGCTACTGTGTTGATAGGGGTGTAAAGATTAAAGTTAGATTTCTGAATGTAGAACACTGTTTAACTTGAAAGTATAAAAGTAGAACTACCTTTGTTGGTTACGTCTACAACCAGAGTTGTGTCAGGTAACTGTGGATAAGATACGTCCCTCAAAGGAGAAGCCAGACTTTGCGAGAAAGGTCACAGAATGACTAGAAAGTGGAAACTTGATCTCTTGGTTTCAAATGCTTGGAAGAAAAACTAAAGAGCAAACTATTTTTGGAAAGTGGAGGTTAAAGTACCACCGTCCACTTCCACCTGTACTACTGCAGCTTCCTCCTCACTCTAAGCTCTGGCTTTGGTCTTGCTCTCCTCATCCATTCTCCAACCTATGTTCAAAGACCCAATTCTGACCCTGCTTAAACCTTCAGCATCTCTCAATCACTACTTATCGTTGAACGCAGTACTGTCATCTCTAATCACTGTCACATACTCCATCTTTCTTCCTTTTACCACCTGAATTTTTGTGGTAGCCATTCTGGAAACCTGCAGTTCCCCAGGTGCATCCTGCTCAGGACGGTGCACATGGGGCTTTCTTCTCAGTATCAAAGATCTCTGGGGTGTAATTTGTAGGAACTTCAATACAAACTGTCCTAGACAATAAATATACTATTTCATATATCAGAACATTCAGGACAACTCCCTACAACAAAGAATTCATTTGAATGTCATCGAAGACTCAGGTTTTCTCTACCTTGCCTCTATTATCTTAGGTCATTACTCTTTTTGTTCAGGATGGAAACAAGATGGCTGCAGCAGTTCCAGGACAAAGTTCTGGCACAAAAATTGTGTGAATAACAGAAGAGAGTTAGAATTTGATCTTGTGCTTATTACAGAACCATTGGAATTATCCTTAGACCTATGGTTCTCCATAGGGAGTAATTTTCTTCCCCAGCAGACATTTAGCGATGTCTGTAGATAATCTTGGCTGTCACAGGTGAGGGGGAACAAAAAATTATCCAGGACCAAATATCAAGAGTGTCATGGTTCAGAAACTCTACCTTAGAACAATCAGAACCATTCATGAATCTGGGGATAAAGTTTATTTCTTCTGAAGAATATGGTTGTTTATGGGACGGGTGGATGTCTCAGCAAAACTAGAGTTCTGTTAAGAAGGAATAAGAATGGGAAGAATGTTGGTTTGTAATGAACAGTGTCCACTACGCCCAACCTGGGTTGTTCTCTTTGTGTTCTTCACCAGTTGTCCAACTCACATGTATTCTATAGACCGTATTTTTAAAACTTTTACTGAAGTATAGTCGATTTACAATGTTGTAGTAGCTTCTGGTATACCGCAAAGTGATTCAATTACATATATATATATATTCTTTTTCATATTCTTTTCCATTGTGGTTTATTACAGTATATTGAATATAGTTCTCTGTGCTATACAGTAGGACCTTGTTGTTTGTCTATTTTATATATAATAGTTGTATCTGCTAATACCAAACTCCTAATTTATCCCTCTCCCACCCCCTTTCCCCTTTAGTAACTGTGAGCTTTTTTTCTATGTATAGAAAGGACTTTCTTTAGGACATCTTCTCTGAATATTGTCCCCTCTTCCCAATTTTTGATACTTTCCCCTGCCTGGACTGCATACTTTCTATGCTACTAAAATGGGTACTACCTCATATTACTACACTCATCCCTTGAATTTTGATTATTTTTTACTTTTCCAAAGCTTTCTCTAGCGTGTAATATCTTTAGACGGTAGGGACTATATCTTTTCATGTCAAAAGGTCCATTAAGAAGAAGCATGCATGCCAAATAGTATGTGAGCAATAATTGACTGACCAAGGAAGAAGTGAATCACATCCCTAAATTTGTCTCCTTGTGACCTAAACCTCTGGGGAGTTCCTGAAGTTCCAGAAGTTTGGCTTTGGGACCTAGAACCTGACACAAAACATGAAAGTGTGCCCAATTCTAGACCTGCACTTGACTTTCCACCACTACTCCCCAAATGGCTTCTAACCATGTTGACCCTTCTGTATTTAGCACATGGGGCATGATAGCCACTACCATCATGAAAATATCCTGAGATGTGAGTCTTATCTCTACTGAGGGAATGTGTCTTTGGTTTTTGGTGCATACACTTAGTAAGAAAGGGCAAAACAGAAGAAATGCTCGCAAGAATCAATACTAAAGTGTTAACCTGTAAGAATTCTATAAGAAAATTGGCAAATTTCTCTTTATTTTAATTTGGTACTTTAGTTACCAATTAGTAGAAAGGGGAAAAAGAATATTTTGACATGCAGTAGGTACCTCATTTACATACTGAAAGGATCAATTGCTATTCTTTGTCGAAGTAATGAAAACAGCATTTTGATTTGAAATTAAGAATGTAAATAGCTGTGTTTCATGCTCTTTCATAGGAGCTTTATTTTTGAAAACAATTAATAATATCAAAGTGTATGTTTCCTTTTGAAACCAGAGGGTTCATAATGGATTTGTATTCACACAATTTTTATTGTGTATCAGAAAGCAGAATATATTCTCATTAAAACAGCAGGGGAAAACAAAGAAATCTCAATTTAATTAAGGTGATGTAGTTAGAGATTCATATGAGCTCTTCAATGTAAATTCTGCATTCAGGGGTCTGTAAGATGATGATAAAGTCTTCTTAGGCAGAAAGTTTTAATAAACACACAAACCAATTTAGCATATTCCTGAGAGAAAATATTAATGTTAAGAGAAAGGAAGTATACACATTTATTTTTAGTGCACTATTTAAAATTGCTTTTTGTGTGTGTGGTGTACTTAACATAATACTCTTTGAAAGAATGCATTTTAGTATCTTCAGGTCAAATACGACTGGCTTTCCTAAGCACCACAGGATCTTTAATTGGTTCACTTTTCTCCACCTCCACCATTATAATTTGGCTCACAGCACTCACTTTCTCTAGAGCTCCTGAAATAGTCTTCTGACTGCTCACCCTTCTTCCATTCTTGTTCTCCACAAAAGCCCTTGTTGACTGAAAAAAATGCACAACCTAAAAGTTGAGAATTATGTTTTATTTTGTGGACAAAGCTGAGGACTTAAGCCTGGGAGACGGCATCTCAGATAGCTCTGAGGGACGGCTCCAAAGAGGTAAGGGAGGAGCCGGGAACTATAGGAGTTTTTGCAACAAAGACCAGGGAGTCAGAATGTCAAAAGGTTACTGTTAAAGAAAACCAGACATCTCAGTTAAGGAATTTAGTGCTTTTCTATGTATGAGAGGATGCAAGAGTCTGGGCTCATTGAAATCATTCCTTTGATAGGCACCTCAGCTCCCTGGGGCCAGAATCCTGTGCTTTCTCATCCTGATCTCAGGGTGCAGCACTGGGGGTGGCTGCAGTGTCTGAAGGTTTGATTGAGGAGCATTAAGTTTCCGTCCTGAGTTCTCTTGGGGCTAACCATCTTGGCTTGATGGTTGCAGCATCCTTTGTTTACTGATATATGTATGGTAGGCAACCATTTTTTCATCGACATCCTCCACCAGATAAGACACAGAACTGAGAATGTCACTAACTTTCTTGAAACCCTTCAGTGATTTCTCACGGCCCTGACTAAAATTCAAACTGTTTAATCCAGTCTACAATGACCCTCATGATTTATCCACCTCTCCAGGTTCTCTTGCTCTTCCTTACGAGGGTCCTTGAGTCCCCCAGCTATAACAGCTAAACCCTACGTTATGCCTATAAGCCTTACTTTCTTAAGCCCTTCTAATGTAGTTCTTCTCCCTACTCACTGTATTTCTGCCATACTGGCTTTTGCTTATCTGTTGCCTAAATACAGCAAGCTCATTTTCACCTTAGGGTGATTAACTTGCTCTTTTCTCTGCCTGGAATCTTCTCCCCTCAGATCTTGACTTGGCTGGCCCACCCTTGTCAGTCAAAACACAGTTCAAATATCACCTCTTTAGAGGAGCTTTTTCTGCCAGAAAATCTAAAGTCATCCTTCTCCTAACCCCAGTTACTCTCTATGACATGTTACAGTATTGTTTCTTTGTTAAAAAAAAAACTTTGTCCCTATCCTAAAATCATACTCTCTCCCGCTCCCCCTCTTGCCCCCTCTTCTTTCTTTTGTTTATCATTTCCCCTACTGGAGTGTGAGCTTCAAGAGAGAAACCTTTTTATTGCCCCAATACCTAGAATGGAGCTTGGCATATAATAGGTACATAATTATTGTTTTTGAATCTTGAACAAAGATCCTCTTTGAACAGGAATTCACACAAACTGATTCTGATTCCTCACTATGGAAGGGACTTCTGCCAGCTTTTCACTTGACTAACTCCAACTAATTTTTAATGCATTTCCTTAGGGAGGCCTAGTCTGATTTTTACAATCTTTCACTATACCCTTTACTTTGCTTCATAGCACTTATCAAAATTTGTATTTGTTTATAGACTGTTTCAAGAAGTCATACCCACATACATGAGTATATGCGTATCTATAGGAGGTATGCTGTAAATACTTATTATGTAAATTCATAGGGGGGAAAGTATATGAGGTATTGATGAAGGAACTTGGGCTTTTTTCTTCTTGTGCAATTGCCCTGGATAAACCAGGTTATAGAGTCACCCTAATCTAAAGTAGATGTGATTTCACCTTCTGGGGATTAATACTACAAAAAAATCCCAGTAATAAATAATGGTATCTGATCAAAGACATTGCCTAACTTAAGAATACATTGAATCAGAGTATTTCCCATGCCATAGAAAAAGAAAGACCAACAATGTCTTGATATTGTCATAGAACAGAAATGAAAAGAATCTAAGTAGCCAGCCTTAACGTTTTATACCTTATTAACTTTCCAGTGTGTCTTGTCTCATTTTATGTTAAGACAAGCAAACATGAAACATTTTTGAAATGATTAAGAATTTGCTATAGCAAGATGCCATTATGAACCAGTTAAGGTATAAATTAATGAAAGATCTCAAAGAAGCCTAAACCAAGGACTTCTTAAAAATGATTTTCAGGATAACTTTAAGGATTAAGCATTGGAAAAGTCATTGCTTTCCCATTTAACCCTCTGATGATAGGCTCTCTGAGACACTGAATGGATAGAAGATGGTTGTGCGTGATGTAGAAACTGCAAAGGACTTAGATGCAGGAGGTCTTGGGAGAGTCCTGGCTGTAACCACTTTACTAGCTGTGTGGTTTGAGGCATATTTCTCTTTCTGACCTCAAGTTTCCTCACCTGTAATTGGACATGATAAAATGCCTATGGGTTGCTGGTGAGAATTAACAAGATAATGTATGTGAAACAAATTTTGTAAACTGTAAAGTGTATACAACTGCTAGTCACATAATTATTTTGAAGATGTTTTTAGTCTCACCTCAAAGATCTTCATCTAGTTGGAAGAAACTGTGACAAGGGTGAAGTTATTTATAGACACTGAGACTTTATAGGTGCAATTAGAGTCACCATTAGCCTTGAGCACAGAACTGCTACTAGAAAGGATAAAATGCAGGTGTCACAAGCAAAGGGGTAGTACCACTGACTTGTACATCCATGAAAATTCAAGTCTGTGGGTCCTTCTCCAACTTGGACTCGACATATACAGACCGATACACATATATCTATTTGCCACTGTCTTCCCTCTGATGCCTCTACTGAGTGTACCTGACTACTCATGGCTATGGAAATAACATCAAATAGCTTGTAATAATATATGGTTGTTTAGATGGTTATATTTATTGGTCAGTTAAGATTTCGAGAAAGTCAGTACCTCTCAAAAAGAAAGACACAGTTCAGAATTGGGATTGGCATATACCAAATAGGGGACCTGTTACCCATCCAGGGAAATCCAAAGTTCTTATTAGGTTGGGTTCTTTCTGACATTGTTCTTGGTAGATCTCAAGGAAACCACCTTGGCTAGTCTCAAGTGCCTTGGGGTAGATGTAGATCAGGGAGATAGCTCAAGGGGACAAATCCATTCCAACCTTTCAGGACATGAGCTATGGTCCCTTTGTGATTTGGTCATACTGCCAGTTTTATACCCTGACCAAGGGCATTCATTGATGTCACTTCATATATGATGTAACGGGACAATCTTGTGATATTAAGGAATGCAGGAACGTCCAGAGAGGAGAGGCCCAACAACCAGAATGGTCACAAAGGTAAAGAATTTTTTTTTTCCTTTCTCCCAAGCACCAGATACTGATAATAGAGACCACTGCATGAATTGGTTGCAATGATTTTTTTATTCCATCATAATGAAAAATGATCCATTACATGATTCACCCTTCTGAAAAGTACTTAATGCTTCTATTTGCCATGAAGTGAGATAATGTGACTCAATCTATTTATATATCCTAGACATAAATTCAAAGTTGATTAACATCAGTGGAATTGGGCCTTCATCATAATTCTGGAGATAGGCTCCTAATATATGATACAATATATTCTTGCAGAATTTCTTTTATGATTTTTTATCACTTGAGCACTAAAGAGATTAATCCTAAGGTTTTCTGACTCTCAGAGCCTTGCAATCATATTTATTTAGTCAAAACTTATAGCCCAAAATTTTACAATTTTCACACTACATTTTTTCCCCATTTTCATCTGTTTATAATCACCCTGCATATTTCTGAGGTTTTCTTTTTAGTGCATATGTTCAGTGATAACTCATGAATATTTCACATAATAGGATTAATTATCAGCCTTCCACTAATTATAATTAAAGTCTCCTCAGGTAATTGTGTAAGTTAACTTTGGCAATTCACACATACAGAAGAGTATTTTGCAGAATAATAGGGCATTGTGCTGCAAAATAAAGAGCATAAAGGGTATGAACACAGAATAAAAGAATTCAGAGCTCTAATGTATTAAGCTTATGTGTGTTGCTATATATCTAATTGCAAATTGTGCTACTAAATATATTACATCGTCTATATATAGTAATGATCCCTTAATGCAGACCTTATGGCAGTAAGCATTTCTGCTAAAAATTACATCTAAAACATCTAACTATTTCTCTCCTCTCTTAACAGATAGTAGTATTCTAAGTTCTCGTTAAATAGCTTATGCTTTAGAAGATAAATGCCCTCAAAATTGGTAGTTTATATGCAAAACAAACGAAAAAGCCTTTCCTCAAAGCATCTATCCCTGAATGTACAAATTAAGGCTTGCTTCATTTATGAAGCTTATTTTTTAACTTTTATTTATACCTAATGGTTAGTTTATATGTTACTTCATTAAGAAGTCAGTGTTTTGAAGATGCCATATGACACTGAAATGACCATCTTTTGAAATTATGGGATGCTTCGTTACGGAGTCAGACTCTAATCTGCAACCAATTTGTGTCAGCTTTCCGCATAGAAAAGATCTCAAATCCTCTCTTAAACCAGGAATCAGCTGAAGGTTTGTCTTGGTTTCATGAGCCCAATGCAATTAGGCAGCACGTGAATGTGGGACACATGCGTTTATTGCTCTTCCTAGCATGTGTTACTTTGATGTGTTAGGTCGGAAGCCTCACTCTTTTCTGGGCAGCCTTCCTCCTGGGTCTTTATACTGCTTAGCAGTTGAGTCCAGACTTTGAAACACAGCCTAATTTAGAGGCGGATGCTGCAGCTGCTGCTGTCATTTCAGATGATCTTTTTTTTCTTTTTGCTTTGATGTCAGCTTAGAATCTTGGGTGTCGTATCAGTAAAGCAGTGTCTGCGATTCACAAAACAGAAAGCACACCATTTAAGCTTTTGTTTTAGCCTTTAAATTGAATTTCAACACCTCCTAAAGGATCAAAAAATTGTAGTTGTGCAAAAATTCCGTATATTATTCATTGAAAGAACGGTATGAACAAAGAATATGTAGCTCTCTTGGTATTAATTTAATCAGATTTGCTCAATATCTGATAAACATTGAGGGATAAAATATGTGAAATGTAAAGCAGCCTTTTGTTTCTTTATCTTAGTCTGTCTACACCTAATCAATGTGGCACAAAGGTTTTCCTTCCAAAGGTTTGTCTGACTCATCATTAAAGCATTTTGTATTAATTATTATTATTTTGTTGTTGAACCATATGCTTTACCTTAGCAGGAAACCTACCAAATCCTTTGGGGAAATGACCAATAATGGACCCATTTATCTTTATTTTCACTAATCAAAATCCTAAGTTTGAGAAACTAAATCCACTGGTTTTCTAAGTTGTAAATAATTTTAACGTCTCAAAATCATCTGTGACTTGATATGAAGTACAGGTTTAAAGCCTAAAAGAGGTGGAGATTTGGGTGTTAGATGCTGGTGAACCTATAGGATCACATGGATAGGTTTCCTCAGCTGATGCAAGACCAAAAAGGCATGGAGGATTCCTTTGTATACTTTCCCGGTTGACAAGAAACATTTATCATCAAGGATCTCAGAACAGCACCTGCCTATGTGTATGCAGGTTGGTTTTTTAATAGGATGAAAGAGGAAAATTGCTACTGTCTGTGAGCAAAAAGAGAAAATACAGGCATTTCTTTGTGTGACATAATTTCACCTACATTTAAAGAGAAAAGCTAACAGGGACTTTATTGTGGTATTTGGCAATAAGGAAAGTCTAAATTCTAGCTACCTGAATGAATTTTGTGATGGTCCCTCCTTTTATCCCTCCTGTCTAGAAATTGTTATTATAGCATATTCTAGGGAAAGTTCTCTCAGAATATGGTCATGATTAATTTCTCTGAGAGCAAAAACCATTTTATTGTTGATAATAATGACCGAAATTTTTAAATTTGGTGAATGTTTATCCTAGCCTTATTTTAACGTGAAACATTGGAAATAACCTAAATGTCCTAAATGAGAATTGGTCAAGCAAATGCCGCACAGCCATTCAGTGGAATACTACACAATCATTTAAAATGTTTATCAAGAGTCTTTCTTAATATTGTCCAACTCTATAGGAAAATATCATAGCAAACAGTTGAAATAATAAAGGAGTCACAGTGATGATAACGGATGTCTTTGGTAATTTGGAATATAGGGTTTTTCTACTTTTCTGTATATTCAAAACATTTATGTAGAGAAATGATTTATAACTTTTATAAAGTAATATAGAATTATTTAAAATATCTATAAATGTCCCCTTATACACAATGTACTGTACTTATATAAATGGAATTTGTTCACTAGCTGTATTTTTACTTTAGAAAAATTAAATTCAATTCCATTTAATTCCTCAGATTTCACATGGGCATAAAAGATTCTTCTTTTCCTTTTATTATTCTTGGGCGTTTTTCCAAACATAGAATTTTAAACTTTCACATTTTTATGCCAAGTATTTTGGTACTCTAAGGAAGTATTATAATATGACTTCATTTTCTTATATTTAAAAAATTAAGTGTTGGATTTTCTGAGTATGACCGAATTTGACAATATAGCTGTGATCCCTTGACTTTCCTGAAAAAATATTATTATAAATTCTTTATTATTATGAATTTATTATTATAAAATTCTTTTAAATAACAGATAATAGGAAATTACAGCTAAATAGTGATGCTGAAGCCATACAAGTTTATCCTGAATTCAGGCTAAGTTTAAATAGGCCTGCATTGTTCAATAGGGTGACTAGTTAAATTTAAATTAATTAAAATTAATTAAAACCATATAAAATTAAAAATTCAGTTCTTCAGTCACACCAGCCCCATTTCAAGTGCTAAATAGCCACATGTGGCTAGTGGCCATGGTATTGGATGATGGATATAGAACATTTCCACCATCACCAAAAGTTTTATTGGAAAGACACTATTCTGGATAATTAGTGCTCTGCTTCTCATTTTATCCTTTATAGCATGTTTAGAGAAGCAAATTTTAGATGATGTTTTTCTTTTTTAATTTTGCCATTATATGAAGACACGTTTGAGGGAGAGAGAGGAAAAAAGCATGTTTTGTTTGCTATGTGTGTTTCAGCATGTTTTGTTTGCCATGTGTGTTTATGTGACAAAAGAAAGTCATATGATTGAACAATAGTCCATACTAAAATAAAATCCATCTTTCATGCCTTTGTTCTTACCATATTTGCTTTTTTCAAAACCCAGATTTTTTTTTTCTACTTTAACATGAGCAATAGGGCACAGAGTCTTGTGCAAATAGAAAGTGTGGGAAAAACCTGGAGGCTACCAGCCATTTAAAATGAAAGGTGACTTGAGGATATGGGGAGGGGGAAGGGTAAGCTGTGACAAAGCGAGAGAGTGGCATGGACATGTATACACTACCAAACGTAAAATAGATAGCTAGTGGGAAGCAGCTGCATAGCACAGGGAGATCAGCTAGGTGGTTTGTGACCACCTAGAGGGGTGGGATAGGGAGAGTGGGAGGGAGGGAGACGCAAGAGGGAAGAGATATGGGAACATATGTATATGTATAACTGATTCACTTTGTTATAAAGGAGAAACTAACACACCATTGTAAAGCAATTATACTCCAGTAAAGGTGTTAAAAAATAAAATAAAATGAAAGGTGAAAGGAGAAGCTTCCTTAATCAGAAGAGGATAAGAGAGAAGATAAATTCCACTATGAAAACACTGCTTTAAGAAAAAGAATAATAAAACAATGACATAAATATGGTAACCATCTTTTAGGGTATCATGTATAATCTTTTCTAGCACACTGAAGATCTTTTCCTAAGAGTAACTGTGCTGTACAGATAGTGAAATTTAAGATCAAAATAGAGATCAGAGTCATATCTCTAGAAAATTTTTTTTTCTTTAAATCAGAAATGTAACAATTCTGAATATAAAAATTACAGGAAATACAGAAAAGCATAAAAAAGTAAAAAGCCTTCATTATATTTTCACTTAGTTATTAAATTGAATAATTAAGATACATTTAATTTTATAAGAATGTTTGAAATTCTCACTTAACATTATATCATAAGCACTTTATCAAAATAATTAAAAAGTCTTCATAAAATATAATTTCAATTATTTCACTTATGTGTAGAATTTATTTAATTGATCTATCACTTTGGAATATTTAGGTTGTTTTCAATTTTGTTATTTAAATAATGCTGCTATAAACAGTTTATTAGCTTGAATCTCTGTTTACATCTGTCATTATTTCTTTGGGATGGGTTTCCAAGAGTAAAGAATTACTAGATTCTAGAGTAAAATCTTGCTTCTTATTGATAAATTTCTTTACAAAAATATGGTGATAATGTGCATTCCCAGTAGCAGTGAATATGAATATTTGTTTCCTAATACATTCTTAATAGAATGGTAAATAAAGGAGTGGTATTACTAAAGTTGGAAATTATTCAATATAAGTTTATATTCATTTGTGATAATAAATTCCAAAGAAGATGCTCTCAAAATTCATTTTAAATATGTATTTAGCTTCATATATTAAATTTTAATTCATCAAAGGATAACATTATTAACTAGCATAAAAATGGAAACAATTTTTTTTCCTATATATTAATCCACATTTCTTAAAAGTATGAAACACATATCAGGTAAACAATATGATTGTGGTATAGAACTGTCTTTTTTTACCTCTCAACTTTTTGGAGGTATGATTGACAAGTAAAAGTTGTATACGTTTAGGTTGTATAATGTGATGTTTTGATACACATATACTTTGTAAAATGATTACCACAATCAAGTTAATTAACATATACATCACCTCACATAGTATCATTTTTGTGTGGTGTGTGATAAGAGCACTTGAGATTTACTCTCTTAGCAAATTTCAAGTATACAATACATCATTATTAACCACAGTCACCATTGCAGTACATTGTCTCCAGAACTTATTCATCTTATAAGAAAGTTTGTTCCCTCTGACCAACAGCTCCATTTTTCACCCACCCACTCCACTTTTTTTTTTTTAGATTCCACAAATAAGTGAGATCATGCAGTATTTGTCGTTCTGTATCTGGCTAGTTTTATTTAGCATAATGTCCTTTAGGTTCAGCCATGTTGTCACAAATGGCAGACTTTCCTTCTTTTTTAAGGCTGAATAATATTTCTTTGTGTGTGTGTATGGTGTGTATCAAAATTTCTTTATTCATTCATCCCTTGTTTCTGTGTATTACTGTGAATAATGCTGCATTGAAGATGGGGTTGCAGGTATCTCTTTGAGATTCTGATTTCCTTTAGATATATACCCAGAGGTGAGATTTCTGGGTCATATGGTAGTTCTACTTTTAATTTTAGGAGGACTCCTCCATACTGTTTTTCATAATGGTTGTACTAAATTGCAGTCCCCCCAACAGTGTACAAGGGTTCCCTCTTCTGCATATCCTTGCCAACACTTGTTATCTTTTGTCTTTTGGATAATGAGCCATCCTAACAGGAGTGAAGTAATATGGTAGTTTTGATTTGCTTTTCCCTGGTGATTAGTGATGGTGAACATATTTTTATCTACACATTGGCCATCTGTATATCATCTTTGGAAAAATGTGTATTCAACTACTTTGATCATTTTTAAATCAGGTTATTTGTTGCTTGTTTTTGCTATTGAGTTGTATGTGTTCTCCTGAATATTAACCCTTTAGCTGATATATAGTTTGCAAATATTTTCTCCCATTGCATAAGTTGCCTTTTCATTTTGTTGATTGTTTCTTTTGCCGTGCAGAAACTTTTAGCTTTTGTAGATTCAGTTGTTCATTTTTGCTTTTGTTGCCAGTTCTTTTGGTGTCAAATCCAAAAAAATCATTGCCAAGACTAATGTTAAGGATCTTTTTTTCCTATGTTTTCTTCTAGGAGAAGAAAACAGTTTACAGTTTCAGTTGTTACATTTAAGTCTTTAATCCATTTTGAGTTGATTTTTTGTAATGTGTAAAATAAGGATCCAATTTCATTCTTTTGTAGGTAAATATCCAGCTTTCCCAATACCATTTATTGATGAGGCTATTCTTTTCCCATTGTGTATTCTTGGCACCTTTTTCAAGGATTAATTGGCCATATATTCATGGATTTATTTCTGGGCTTTCTATTCCATTGGTTTAAGTATCCATGTTTTTTGCCAGTACCATACTGTTTTGATTACTATAGCTTTGTAATGTAATATGAAACTGATCTTGAGTTTTTAGAAGTGAAATATAACATGAAACTATGGAAAATTTTAAAATTTATTTTGAAGAGTATTAAGGAAACAAAATATACTGAGAAATAGATCTGATGTATCTGTGATTATTTATCCAAATTTTCTCTTTAAGTTGACTTTACCTACTTAAGGCAAAAGTATACAGACAACATAAAAGGGTAAAATTCTGTTGCACCATTAAGATTCTTCCAAAATAGCTTATGATGGATCTCAATTAACAAAAAAATCCAAACAAACACACATGGGTAAAATCAAGTTGTGATGAATTACAAAACATTGTGCACCTTGTTTTGCAATTGTCTGTAAATTTTATAGAGTACTCTTGGAAGTAGCATTTATTAAGTAGCTAACATGCAGTAAGCACTTTATATGTAAAAATTAGGTCCAAAGTCATTTGGTTAATAAGCACAACAGCTGAGGTTTGAATTTCTCCAAGTGCATATTCTATCCTTGTATCAAAATACTTCTTATACACCATGAGTATGTATATTGTTGTCATTACTAGGATGTATTCTTGGTAGTGGAACTTCCAGGAGTAAGAGTCTGACCTCAAGAAGGTTAAAATACATTTGGGCAGAGCTATACAGAAAAAGATTTAAATTACACTATTTTTGTTATATTGGTCAAAGCTTAAAATGCAGCTCATAAATACAAATTAATCCTCCTATAAAATACCTAGTAATTGCTTATTCTGATGAAAGAAAGAACCTGAGATGAATACATAGTTATGGGCTAAGCTACTCTACAAAATACTATGGCTCCAAAAAGTTATAGGTTTAATATTTGTGTAACACTCTTGAGGTAATTGGGTAGTCTGAAAGGGGACTCTCTGGCACATGAAGTTATCCAAAGAACCAAGTTTCTTCCATATTGGTGCTTCACCACCTTCTAGTGCATTTCTGTGGCCTCTATGGTCAGTGCTGGCTCATGGTCAGTGCAGCACATGTACTTTCCAGTCCTGGAGAAAAGCTGTGCCCAGCTGTTTTAAAGATATACTTCCCTTTCCTCATAAATTGCATGTATCACTTCTACTCACATCCATTAATAAGAACTTAGCCACATCTAGTTGCAAGGGACCCTGGGAAACATAGTCTCTGCCTGGGCAGCCATGTTCCCTGCTAAAACTTGGTGGAGTAGATATTGTTCACTAATAAAAAGCACAAAGAAAAAATTGGATAGTGGAGGGGGCATTTAATACTTAACTAAACCTACTAATTCCTCATTTCCCTAATGATTTTAATGCCTGTGTCATCATAGCTTTGCCCCCCACCGCCTTGGAGCTGGCAGTGACTACAGAGGTAATCTACCCCAATTCTTATGTCTTATTGGTAAGAAGAATTCAGCTTAGAGAAGAATAGTGTTAGCTCAAATTTCTTCTGCTAGTTAGTGTCAGAACTGAGACATCAATTTAAACCCTGCTTTAAATCTAAAATTTAGACAGTTTAATTCCTCTTAGTTTATTTATTTATTTTTAAAAAAGCAGTTTAAAAATATGAAATCATTAAAAGATAAATTTATACCCCAAGCATTAAAAAAGTAATTTTGAAATATATGTGTGGAAAAAACTTTTTGTTTATGAAATGGATAGGCTGATTGGAAGGCCTCAACATCTTTCTTGAATGAATCACAACGCATTTGAATTATCTATAATTTCTGATTTCATTGTCTTTGAATTAGAGCAAGAACTTTAAAACACGTTTGAAGTAATCTAATTAAGAGTTCTTCTGGATTAAAATTTTTTTTTCACTCTAGCCTTTTATGGTTATCTTGTATAGATCTAAATCTACAACATTTTCTTCCAGTCCTTGGCTTTTATCTAGTCTTTCTAAAGTATTCAAGTTTCACAGAAACAAGAATTGTCTTTCTCTTGGCACTCATAATCCACTCGGTTATGAAATATTTAATTAAATTATGTAAATTCTGTTCCAAGCCCAATTGAAATAAATATTTTGTATTCAAACATAACTGACTTTTATTAAACATACAACTCAGCCAACGAAGCAGACATGGCAGTGTGTACTAAAGAGTTGTTTAAGAGCTCAGTGCTGTACATGCTGGATGCATCAACAAGTACAGAGGGAATGGAGACCTTTGAAGAGAGCTTCTTAAATGTGCATCCAAAATTAATGTGTTGACTGCTCACATTTTAAAGTTTACCATTCCTTCCCCTTTATTTTTATTATCATTATCATATTCATCACCATTAGTAATTAAAATCTTAATATAGAGAATACTTTGCTAGAAATTGTGCAATCTTAAAATTTTAAGATATGGTCTCTAATCTCAATTGTCTTGAAATTTAGCTGGGAGGAGAGAACATCAAAGGCAGAGTTCTGAAAAGCCTGCAGTAAAATCAAGGAGAATTTGGGGCTACACAAAGGTTTTCCCATTCTTTTCCGTATTCTTCCAGGCCTTCTAAGAAAAGCCAATATGCTTATTTTATTAAAAGTACCACATTCTACATAATGCTGTTGATTTCCTATATCAACAAAGTAACCAAATCTATTAAGGTACTAAACAAGTACTCAAATTATCTAAAATGCAGACAAAATTTTATTTATAAGTATTATTTTCACAGCATTGAAAGCAAATTAAGTATTCAACCATATGTCATCAGGAGATTTTATGCCTCCTGCCTAGAAGCAAGCTGACTTTATCAGGAAATATTATAGTGAAGTAGAACTTGTGGACTCTAAAGATGTAAATGTAACTCTTAACCTCAGAATCGCTTATGATTAAGTTACTAATGTCAATAGTTAAAAAAAATACACATAACATGGACTGATAGGAAACCATTAAAAATCATTTTGTGAAGGACTTAAAAATAATATTGAAAACTCCTGGGTATAATTTTTGATGTAAAACTGTGAAATAAAACTGATAATAGAGTTTAACCACAGCTGTATAAAAAGAGTCAGGTAAAACTCTGAAAGGACATATATTGTAGAGTTTATTGGTAATTTAAAATTATCCTTTACGGATATTTGTCACCAGTTAAAATGTTACTTTAAATAAGTAATAAATGCCTTTCAATTTTCCCAAATGTATCATTTAAAGATGATGTGTTTTTAAAATATCCCCAACAATTTACAAAGTCACAGAGTTTTTAATTGTTCTCCAATCTTGGTGAGGATAAATTTCAGGTGCAAGCAGCTATAGGATTTGGTGGTTCACCTATAGAAAAAGACAAGGACAAGGTGCTGGCATTGTCAACTCCCCATGTCCTATTAAATGGCTTGTACTAAATTTACATACCTTAGAAAGTAATTTAAGCTGGTAAATTTTTTTTTCTGAAAAGGAATAGCACTAGCAGATTAAAATTAAATGAAAGATGTATTTCCCTACAGATAATAGAACTCAAAGTTTTATTTATAGGATATATTTTTCTCAAATACATGATAATACATAAAGATGTGATTCCATGACAGCTATCAAGTAAATTCATTCCAGATAATCAAAAGTCCATTTAAGCTACTTACTCTGTAAAGGTTAAAAACATTTTTATATTCTAGTTTTTTAGGGAATTCTGTGGTAAATGTAATAGATTTCATAAAAATTGATAGGAGAAGATATAACTAGTAAGGGGTTGCCCAAGTGTTGAGTAGGTAAGCAAAAAATAAAAAAAATTACTACCACCAATTTGTTTATTTCATACAGTACAGTTCCTGTGCCTTACCCACATTCTTCTTGCCTGACTTTTGTTAGAAAAGGTCAGATTTTGAGTAATTGGCTGAAAGTATAATTAAAGCTAATTAACAAGTAATGCAAGCAAGACTGCACAATTATAGAAATGATTTTCACAGTGATAAACTATAGCGGAAAGTTAGAGTGCTGTAGCTCCTAAAATACATTTTTCCCAAAGCCTTGTTCAAATTGCTTCTATGAGATAGTCAAGAACATCTGTGAAATTATTTACATATTTGACAATATAGTTCTTGAAAATTGTTACTTCACCCTCCAATTAACCCAACCCATCTATCCCTACCAAATTTAAATGGACCATGAAGTTCATTTTACAAATGACTCCACAGAAAAGATTGCTTTTTGGAGGTAAATGAGCTACCTAGATTATTTTTTTAAATCTTATGTCTAAAACCTTCAATGCAACACCAACTAAATTATAATATAAAATACAAAAATTATGAATATGTTGAGGAAATTGGTAGAAAAAGATTAATTTACAATATGCTATTCTTTTTCTTTTGATTCTTGACAACCTTATATGTATATAAGCATCTAAAATAATATTCTCCCCAATAAAAATTCTTTCCTTGCCAGAAATTCATTTATATATTCATTCTCTTGGGTTCCAATAGACCCTAAGCATGGACTTTTTTCCTTTTTTCCTTACCAACCACACCTCCTCCAAATAGGTAAATAGAAAGAATAAAGTTCTCATCCTGCATACTTTAGTTTCATTTTGTTACAGTGGGTTTAACAATAACAGTAGCAAGGATACAGAATTTGAGATGATCTCAACACTTCTGCATGCACAGGTATGAGTAGTTAATAATAACTTTTTTAGGGAGAGGTTGAAGAAATATTAATTAAGTTGTCTTTCCTATTAACATTTGATGCACATGGCTTTCAAATACTTAATGCTGTTATCTCCTTTTGTTGGTCATCAAATGGATATTCACTAGAAACTTGAAGTGACCCTCAGCATCTTCTCTTTCTAGAATGATGGCCAAATGTTGTGCAGAAGGGCACCAGGTATTGGTGGGCAGTGGGTGTTGGAGAGATGAAATCCATGCCCTGCATCATTTCTCAGTTTGTGCCCCTGTTGCCCTGCACTTCTCCCTCTCCCTGTTTTTCCTTTTGTATTTGTTCTCTCAGTTAATGCTCTCCAAACTCCATAGCTCAGTCATTTTCAAATTCCTCACAACCCTCTTCCTCTTACATCTAACCCATCTCCATATTCCACTGATGTTCATTCTTCAAAGTATTTCAAATCCATTTCTTCATTCCACTCGTACTGATACTTCCTTTACTCAGACCAATATAAATTCTCATTCTATTATTGTGTTAGTCTTTTCATTCTTCTTTGATTTGACAGTGTGATTCCCTGCAATTCATTCTTCTCTTTCTATGAAAAATCATTCTTAATTATAGACATCTTCTTATTGCTATGTACAATTTTGAGTAGAATATCCTGATACCAATCTTTTTTTCATTGCAGTTAAAGGACATAGTGATTCTGAACTTGAGTTAGAATATAGCATCTGATATCAAATGATTCTTTATTTTTGTGTCATTGTAATGCTGATATCTTTGCATAGATGAACTTCCCTTTCCTGATTACTGTGTGCCTCCTGGATTCCCTACTTTCTATCAGTCACCCCAGACTGAAACCACTGAGCCTTCTTGTCTAATGAGTCCTATCTAGTATATTGTGAAGTCTAGATACACACAAACTTTTTCATTCTAAAATATGTGAAATTTATACAGTACTTCTCAAAATTTAAGGTGCATATAAATCACCTGGGATTTTTTTTTAAATGCAGATTTTTGATTCAGTGGGTGTGGGGTAGGTCCTGAGATTCTATATTTCTAACAAGTTTTCAGGTGGTGGTCATGCTGCTTTATGCTCTACCATGGTATTCGTTGCTTGAGTACTACCATCTATGACTGCCTGTGTATATGAAACCCAGAGAACTACTACTTTGGCAAATAGGCTTTCAATTCAATAAATATTTATGGAGCATCAGTGGCTAAAAGGGGCACAGAATTGAATAGTATCTATCCTTTGTTCTCAAAAGATTACAATTTAATAAAGAGGATATAAATAAATAGATAAGTAAATAAATGTCAAGGATAAAAAGCTATAATGCAGCGTAGAAATATATCATAGTGTCATATTGACAGAGAGGCACAAATTGGGAAGTGATCTGATGTGCCAATTATATATAATTGAGGAGAAAGCAAAAAAAGTTTCAGAAAAATAGGCATTTGAGAGGTCTTTGGAAGTAGAATTTCAAGAGGGACAATATGAATAATATAGTAGGAACCATAGGAATAATAAAGAGCATTCTGGATTGAAGAAATTCCTAGAACACAGGCACAAAGGTAGAACACTGTGAGGTATCTGAAGAACTCATCAAGAGGTCCTGTCTGGCTGTGCTGTTAGGCAAGTAACATATAGAAGAATATAGGAAGGAAATGTGGAAGAGGTCTAAGAAACAGAGAAGAGCATTTTAAGGGTCACCAGGTGTGAACTTGGCCTATATTCCACATGGGAAAAATCTGCATGATACTCTGTTCAAGGCGTAGCTTGAATATTTTCAGAATGCCTTTTAGACTAGCCTAGACTAGTCATCTCCCTTGAAGCAACAGAGCCTTTTTTAGTTTTCCTGTTCAACTCAACAAACATGTAATGTGTAAGACAGAGGATGAGGCAAGCAGATAGCCTTAATCAAGATAATTGTTGACCATGAAAATATATTAATGCAGTAGGACTAGCATAATGACCACAGTTAAGTATATGATTAATGGTATATAAGTGATTTCTATATAGTGCCTTTACGTATGACATATAGGTGATACTATAAGTATAGTTATGGATGGTGGGAGCTAAATTTAAGAATATCTTTAAGATCCAAGTTCTTAATCACATGCAAGTTCTTCTAGTACTATTTCTGTATACTTATTCTGATTTAACAAGTAAGGCACATAATTTTTGGTCCACTTTAATTGCCCAGGGACTACTCTGGCTTTCTTGATTCTTTACATATAGTGAAAACATCAGAGTCCTTCATTGTGTCTTTTTTTTTCTACTAAGTAATCAAAGATACAATCCAAGTTAAAAGTAGTGCTTGCTAAGCAAATTAGATTCAAGCCATCCCAAATAAATATGCAACCCAATTAATAATAGTGCTTTTTTGTCACTTCTAGACAGTCCCTCTATCCTCCTATTTAAATTAGATGATTGCCCCATAGATCCTTTTACATAAAATTCTAGCGTTGCCACTGTCAAAAAGAATCTTGCACTTTAGAGGATTCCCTTCCAATCTGCTCTCAATCTCTGATAGGTTAATTGCCAGTTGCTTGCATCATGTTTCAACGTTATATATATGTGCCAAATATATATGATCTCTGTTTTATTTTTTAATTGAGCAAAGGAATGTTCAAAGGGGCAACAACAATGCTTCAAACTCTTAAAAATAATGGTGTAAAAATACCAGCTATTACAGGCATTTTGGGGAGTGTAGTGGCTCATGGCTCACGATCAGCCCTCATGGAGGCTCAGAGTAACACGAAGTAGCAAAGTAACTGTGCCTCAGACACTTTCTTCAGAGTAATGTATTGCACTCCGTTAAAGACCCTTTACAATTTTAAAGCTGGTTTTTAGGGACTTTTCTTCCTCCACAAATTTTTTTAGAATTGTTTCTTTGCTTCCTAGTGAAGTGGGCATCTGGATGTTTTTTATGTCTACATTTACCACTAGGCAATGGAATAAGTCATTTCCCTGCAGTCAATTAGAATTTGAAAAATTTAAAGTCTATGCTATGTCCGGGAGCAGTTTTATGGTCTTTATCTTATTTTATGAGATTAACTTGAAATCCTTACATTATGAGTGAGCACACATTTGAGACCAATTTTAATGTTTTTCTTGGAAAAATAGTACACTTAGGAGCTAAACTTTGTCCCAACAACTGGTTTTTATTAGTAAGGAGGCTGTTGAAACATAGGACTCAGGAATAATAGAACAGAGGAACACAATCATTAAAAGATAGCTTTCTGATTATTGAGCTTCAAGTCACCTACTCATTTTTCACCAAAATACCTCGTTAATTCATAAGACATGTATGTACATGTATATTTATATGTGTATATAGATAGGCATTTTCTGTCCAAGGCAGACAGAGACCACTGACTGTGTTATGGTGGTAAATTATATGATGTAAACTAAAATCTTACACAATATAAATGGTATATATATTTTTGCGGTACGCGGGTCTCCCACTGTTGTGGCCTCTCGTATTGCGGAGCACAGACTCCAGACGCGCAGGCTCAGCGGCCATGGCTCACGGGCCTAGCCGCTCCACGGCATGTGGGATCTTCCCTGACCGGGGCACGAACCCATGTCCTCTGCATCGGCAGGCGGACTCTCAACCACTGCGCCACCAGGGAAGCCCGGTATATAGTTTTAAAATTAAAAATGTACATCCTTTTATACACTGACAGTGAAAATTAATCAGAATCTACCTTTCCTAAAATAACTTTGAGGCACATGATTAATTTCTCACAAATACCTTCTGGGCACAGTGTCATGTGGTTTGTCAGTTAAAACATTTGTTACAAAAATGGCACCAAATGTTGAAGGAGTGGGTACCAAAGGAATATACTTCCTCTTAGCCAAACTTTCTCAATTTGATCAATCACTTTTAGTAGAAAAGGATTTTCCAGGGAGGTTACCATAATCTCCAAATGGCCGGAATTTAGGAGACTGTTAAAATTTTACTGAAATAAAATACATGAAAAGTTTTAATCTCCTTTTCTGAAAACTGAAAAACAATGTTCTTAATATCAATATTATCAACATTTTGAGCAAAGGAAACACACTATCAAAAAATGTTAACCAATTTTATACTTACACATTTTAATTCTAAGAAGTTGCACCCCACTCACTATTTCTTAACCCCATATTCCTTAACATGCCTCAAAGTTTGTCTGAAATAACCATAAACCATGACATCATTGGACATTATTATTAATGAAGACCATGTAAGAGTCTGTGTTGAAAGCCTGATTAAAGCATATTTGAATGACCTTCATAAAATTTTAGAATACCAAGGCTTATGTGTGTTGACAGTGAGTGAAATGGGGTAACCAGAGATAAAAAGGATTTTTGATCATACGGAAAAAGACATCAATCCAGAATTTAGCCACAAAACATATTTTTGAAGCTACTTAAAATAAAGAGGCTTATAAATCTTTCCCTCTCGCCTCACAATCCATCTAAGAAGAGAAATCACTTGCAGAAGATAAGTATAGTCTGAAAAAGTAACAGGGAACATTTCACCTTTTGTAATTATTTTGAATATCAAATTAAAGTTTGCTGTATATATTTTTCCTAGGGTTAAATTAGTAAAAAAAAATCAGATAAATACTGATAAAGATTTGTTTCAGTTTTCAAAGAATCTTTTAAGTAATACCATGAATATATATGTAATCAAAAGTGATGAGCCCTATGAAGAAAAACATATTGTGCCCAATGAAAGCAAGTGATAAGGAAATGTGGTTTGGATTGAGGGATCAAGGAAGTGCTTTATGGGGAAGAACATATTTAAGCTGAGACCTGGAAGATTCAAGATGGAAGAAATAGCAGCCTTGAAAGCAAAATTGAAAAAAAGTTTGGCGAGCTTGATAAACAGAAAAGAGCTATGTGGCAAGAGAATGGAGATTTCAGGAATGCAAAATTAGAGAATCAGGCAGGCCCAGATAATACAGAGCTTTGTAGGCTATGGATAAGAATCTGGATTTTATTTTAAATACAATGAAACCTATAAATATTGCTTTAAGGGCAGTGACATGATTTAACAAACATTACAAAAAATAAGACACTTGTAGTTATGTGAAAAGTGAACTAAAAGGGGTAAAGAGAGAAATGAGAGATTAGTATGTAAGTCTATTAGACTTGTCTAAGAAGAGATGGTAGTGGCTTTGACTAAGGTGGTGGTACAGGTAATGGAAAGAAGAAGTCAATGTATTTACGATATATGTTGAGATTTGGTAACGAGTTGATATTAAAGGTAAAGAAGAGGATGTGTCAAAAATGCTTGGTTTCTGGTGTGGGAAATGTGCATGGATCTAGGTGCCTTCAATTAAGAAGTGAAATTATGGGTTTCGCTGGTGGCACAGTGAATCCACCTGCCAATGCAGGGGACACGGGTTCAAGTCCTGGTCCGGGAAGATCCCACATGCCGTGGTGCAACTAAGCCCGTGCACCATAACTACTGAGCCTGTGCTCTAGAGCCTGCAAGCCACAACTACTGAAGCCCGTGCACCTAGAGCCCGTGCTCTGCAACAAGAGAAGACACCACAATGAGAAACCTGCGGACCACAACGAAGAATAGCCCCCGCTTGTGGCAACTAGAGAAAGCCCGTGCACAACAAGGAAGACCCAACACAGCCAAAAATAAATAAAATAAACATTTATTAAAAAAAAATGAAATTACCCTTCATGCAACTCATATCAATGATTGAAAATGGGGTGTTGCTGTCTCTAACTATTAGTGTTGTATTTTCTATTTCTTCCTTCAATTTTGAGAGTTTTTGCTTCATGTTATTTTGGGGCTCTGTTCTTAGGTACATACGTTTTTGGTTGTTTTTAAATTTTTAATAGAGTGTAGTTGATTTAAAATATGATCGTTTCAGGTGTACAGCACATTAATTTATATAAATTCATATTCTCTTCAGACTCTCTTATAGGTTATTACAAAATATTGAGTATAGTTCCCTATGCTATACAGTAAGTCCTTGTTGGTTATCTATTTATATATAGTAGTGTGTATATGTTAATCCCAACCTCCTAATTTATCCCTCTCCCCACCCCCCTTTTCCCTTTGGTAACCATAATTTTATTTTCTATGTCTGTGAGTCTCTTTCTGTTTTGAATTCTATATATAAGCGATATCATGTGATATTTATCTTTGTCTGGCTTCACTTAGTATGAAAATCTCTAGGTCCAGCCATGTTGCTGCAGATGGCATTATTTCACTCTCTTTTATAGCTGGTAATATTCCATTGTGTGTGTATACATATATATATATCACATCTTCTTTATCCATTCATCTGTCGATAGACGTTTACGTTGCTTCCATGTTTCAGATATTGTAAATAGTGCTGCAGTGAACATTGGCGTGCATGTATGTTTTTGAATTATGGTTTTCTCTGAATATATGCCCAAGAGTGGGACTGCAGGTTTGTATGGTAGCTCTATCTTTAGTTTTTAAGGGAAACTCCATACTGTTCTCCATAGTGCTGCACCAATTTACATTAACACCAACAGTGTCGGAGGGTTCCATCTTCTCCACACCCTCTCCAGCATTTATTATTTGTAGACTTTTTGGTGATGGCCACTCTGACCAGTGTGAGGTGATACCTCACTGAAGTTTTGATTTGAGTTTCTCTAATAATTTGTGATGCTGAGCATCTTTTCATGTGCTTTTGGCCATCTGTATGTCTTCTTTGGAGAAATGTCTATTTAGATCTTCCCATTTTTTGATACGGTCGTTTGCTTTTTTGATTAGCTGCATGAGCTGTTTGTATATTTTGGAGATTAATCCCTTGTCAGTCTTATTGTTTGCAAATATTTTCTCTGGTTCAGTAGGTTGTATTTTCATTATGTTTACGGTTTCTTTTGCTGTGCAAAACTCTTATGTTTAATTAGGTCCCATGTGTTTATTTTTGTTTTTATTTCCATTACCCTAGGAAATGGATTGAAAAAGATATTGCTGCTATTTATGTCAGAGTGTCCTGCCTATGTTTTCCCCTAGGAGTTTTATAGTATCTGGTCTTAACATTTAGGTCTTTAATGCATTTTGAATTTATTTTTGTGTGGTGTTAGAGAATGTTCTAATTTCATTCTTTTACATGTGGCTGTCCAGTGTTCCCAGCACAAATGATTGAAGAGACTGTCTTTTCTCCACTGTGTATTGTTGCTTCGTTTGTCATAGATTAATTGCCTATAGGTTTGTGAGTTTATTTCTGAGATTTCTATCCTGTTCCATTGATCTATAACTCTGTTTTTGTGTCAGAACCATACTGTTCTGATTACTGTGGCTTTATAGTCTAGTCTGAAGTCAGGAAGCCTGATTCCTCCACCTCTGTTTTTCTTTCTCAAGATTGCTTTGGCTATTCGAGGTTTTTTGTGTTTACATACAAATTAAAAATTTTTTTGTTCTAGCCTGTGAAAATACCATTGGTAATTGGTATTTGGTAATTGGTAATTGGTATTTGGTAATTTGGTAGGGATTGCATTGAATCTGTAGATTGCCTTTAGTAGTATAGTCGTTTTGACCATATTGATTCTTCCAATTCAAGAACCTGGTATACCTTTAGGTCTGTTGGTGTCATCTTCAATTTCTTTCATCAGCAACTTATATTTTTTGGAGTACATGTATTTTTGTCTCCTTACGTATTTTTTTTTTTTTTTTTTTGGTGGTACATGGGCCTCTCACTGTTGTGGCCTCTCCTGTTGTGGAGCATAGGCTCCAGACACGCAGGCTCAGCAGCCATGGCTCACGGGTCCAGCCGCTCCATGGCATGTGGGATCCTCCCGGACCAGGGCACGAACCCATGTCCCCTGCATCGGCAGGCAGACTCTCAACCACTGCGCCACCAGGGAAGCCCACCTTACATAGTTTTATTCCTATTTTGTTTTTTAATGCGATGGTAAATGGGAGTGTTTCCTTAATTTCTTTTTCTGATCTTTCATTGTTAGCATATAGAAATGCAAGAGATTTCTGTGTATTAATTTTGTATTCTGCAACTTTACCAAATTCATTGATGAGCTCTAGTAGTTTTCTGGTAGCATCTTTAGAATTTTCCATGTATAGTATCATGTCATCTGCAAACAGTGACAGTTTTATTTCTTCCTTTCCAATTTGGATTCCTTTTATTTTTTTTTTTCCTTTTCTAATTGCTGTGGCTAGGACCTCCACAATGATGTTAAATGAAAGGGTGAGAGTAGAGAGCCTTGCCTTGTCCTCATCTTAGAGGCCACGCTTTCAGCTTTTCACTGTTGAGTATGAAGTTAGCTGTAGGTTTGTCATATATAACCTTTATTAGATTGAGGTGGGTTCCCTCTGTGCCCACTTTCTGGAGAGTTTTTAATCATAAATGGATGTTGAATTTTGTCAAAAGCTTTTTCTGCATCTATTGAGATGATTATATGGTTTTTATTCATCATGTTTTTAAATGTGGTATATCACACTAATTGATTTGTGGATATTGAAAAATCCTTGCATCCCTGGGATAAATCCCACTTGATCATGGTGTATGATCCATTTTATGTATTGTTGAATTTGGTTTGCTAGTATTTTGTTGAGGATTTTTGCTATCATCATCAGTGATATTGGACTGTAATTTTCTTTTTTTGTGGTATCTTTGTCTGGTTTTGGTATCAGTGTGATGGTGGCCTCACAGAATGAGTTTGGAAGTATTCCTTCCTCTGCAATTTTTTGGAATAGTTTCAGAAGGATAGGTGTTAACTCTCTCTAAATGTTTGATAGAATTCATCTGTGAAGCCCTGTGGTCCTGGACTTCTGTTTATTGGAAGTTTTTAAATCACAGATGCAATTTCAGTACTGTGATTGATCATATTTTCTATTTTTTCCTCATTCAGTTTTAAGAGATTGTACCTGTCTAAGAATTTGTCCATTTCTTCCAGGTTGTCCATTTTATTGGCATATAGTTGCCTGTAATAGTCTCTTATGGTCCTGTGTATTTCTCTGGTGTCAGTTGTAACTTCTCCTTTTTCATTTCTAATTATATTGATTTGGGCCCTCTCCCTTTTTTTTCTTGATGAGTCTGGCTAAAGGTTTATCATTTTGTTTATCTTTTCAAAGAACCAGCTTTTAGTTTCATTGATCTTTTCTATTTTCTTCATCTCTGTCTCATTTATTTCTGCTCTGATCATTATGATTTCTTTCCTTCTACTAACTTGGGTTTTGTTTGTTCTTCTTTCTCTAGTTGCTTTAGGTGTAAGGTTAGGTTGTTTATCTGAGATTTTTCTTGTTTCCTGAGGTAACTATAAACTTCCCTCTTAGAACTACTTTTGCTGAATCCCAAAGGTTTTGGTTCGTCATGTTTTTGTTTCCATTTGTCTTTACATATTTTTGATTTCTTCAGTGATCCACTGGTTATTTAGTAGCATATTGTTTAGCCTCTATGTGTTTGGGTTTTTTGCAGTTTTGTAGTTGATTTCTAATCTCATAGCATTGTGGTTGAAAAAGATGCTTGATATGATTTCAATTTTCTCAAATTTACCAAGACTTCCTTTGTGGCCCAGTATGCGGCCTATCTTGGAGAATGTTCCATGTGCACTTGAAAAGAATGTGTATTCTGCTGCTTTTGGATGGAATCCTCTATAAATATCAATTAAGTCCACCTGATCTAATATGGCATTTAAGGCCTGTGTTTCCTTATTTATTTTCTGTTTAAATGATCTGTCCATTGATATAAGTGGAGTGTTCAAGTGCCCCATTATTATTGTTACTGTCAATTTCTTTTTTTAACATCTTTATTGGGGTATAATTGCTTTACAATGGTGTGTTAGTTTCTGCTTTATAACAAAGTGAATCAGTCATACATAAACATATGTTCCCATATGTCTTCCCTCTTGCGTCTCCCTCCCTCCCACCCTCCCTATCCCACCCCTCCAGGCTGTCACAAAGCACCGAGCCAATATCCCTGTGCCATGCGGCTGCTTCCCACTAGCTATCTACCTTACTACGTTTGTTAGTGTGTATATGTCCATGACTCTCTCTCGCCCTGTCACAGCTCACCCTTCCCCCTCCCCATAACCTCAAGTCCGTTCTCTAGGAGGTCTACGTCTTTATTCCTGCCTTACAATTTCTCCTTTTATATCTGTTAACGTTTCCCTTATAATATTGAGGTGCTCCTGTGTTGGGTGCATATATGTTTACAGTTGTTATATCTTGTTCTTGGATTGATCCACTGATCATTATGTAGTGTTCTTTTTCTCTTGTACCAGCCTTTATTTTAAAGTCTATTTTGTCTGATAGAAGTATTGCTATTCCAGCTTTCTATTGATTTCCAATTGCATGAAATAACTTTTTCCATTCCCTCACTTTCAGTCTGTATGTGTCTCTAGATCTGAAGTAGGTCTCTTGTAGACAGCATATATATAGGGTTGTTCTTGTATCGATTCAGCCAGTCTGTGTCTTCTAGTTGGAACATTTAACCCATTTACATTTAAGGTAATTGTTGATATGTATGTTCTTATTGACATTTTGTTAATTGTTTTGGATTTGTTTTTGTAAGTCTTTTTATTCTTCCTTTCCTCTTTGTTCTCTTCTTTTGTGATTTGATGACTATTTTTAGTGTTATATTTGGATTCCTTTTTCTTTTCTGTTTGTATATTTATTATAGATCTTTGGTTTGTGGTTACCATGAGGTTTTGATATAGCAGTCTATATGTATACATGATTTTTTCAAGTTACTGATCTCTTAATTTCAAATGCACTTCAAATATTCTGGATTTGTACTCTCCTCCTGTCACAAATACTGGTTTTGATATCATATTTGTGTGTGGATGATTTCCTACCTTTACTGTATGTTTGCCTCAGAGGTCTCTTAAACTATCTTAATTTCTTTTCACTCTTTCTTAATTATTCTGTTCCATGGCAGTGATTTCTACCACTCTGTCTTCTGGCTCACTGATTCATTCTTCTGCTTCATTCCTGCTTCAGGAATTCTGCTAGTAATTCCTTCTAGTGTATTTTTCATTTTAGTTATTGTTTTCTTCAACTGTTTGGTTGTTCTTTATATTTTCTGTCTCTGCTAAAAACTTCTTCTAACTTCTTGCTCTGTGCATGCGTTTTTTTCCCAAGTTCTTGGATCATCTTTGTGATCATTACTCTGAACTCTTTCTCATGTAGATTGCCTATCTCCACTTCACTTATTGTTCTGAGGTTTTATTTTGTTTCTTTGTCTGGAATATATTCCTTTCCCATCTCATTTTGTTTACATTTCTATTTGTATGTTTATGTATGTAGTAACTTAGTTACTTTTCTTGACCTTGGAGAAGTGGCCCTCTGTAGGGGATGTCCTATGTGTCCCAGCAGTACACTCCTCTCTCATCACCCAAGGGCCAGGGACCAGCTGGTTAAAGGGTAGGTTCTGACCTGTGTTTGCAGGCTCAGTTCTGCAGGCTGCATGATTGTAGTTTTCTTGCTTTTGGTGTCTGCCCTCTGGTGGGTGAGACTGGTCTGGAGGCTTATGCAGGCTTCCTGGTGGGAGGGGCCAGTGCCTGCCCACTGGTGGGTGGAGCTGTGTCTTGACCCTCTGATGGGTAGGGAGGTGTCTAGAGGTGGCTGTCAGCTCAGGAAATCTTTAGGTGGTCTGTCTGCTGATGGGTGGGACTGTGTTCCTGCTGCATCAGTTGTTTGGCCTGAGGCATCCCAGCATTGGTGCTTATAGGCTGTTGGGTGGGGCCAGGTCTTGGTGCCAAGGACCCAAAATGTCTGCCTCTAGCCAGAGTTCGTATAGGTTTCCCCTATGCCTGCCACCAGATTTTATGACCCCAGAAAGAGCCACAGCCACTCCTGACTCCCTGGGAGACCATCCAAGACCAGCAAGTAGGTCTGGCACAGGCTCCTATGGAGTCACTGCCTTTGTTCTGGTTTCCACTGTGCATGAGACCTTGTGTGCGTCTTCCAAGAGTGGAGTCTCTGTTTCTCCCAGTCCTGTAGAGCTTCTGCACTCAAGCCCTGCTGGCCTTCAAAGCCAAATGCTCTGGGGGCTCCTCCTCCTGATGTCAGATCCCTAGGCTGTGGAGCCTGACATGGGGCTCAGGACTCTCACTCCTTGGGAGAACCTCTATGATATAATTATTCTCCAGTTTATGGGTCGCCCATCTGGGTGGAATGGGATTTGATTATACTGTGAATGCACCCCTCTGATCATCTTGTGGTTTCTTCTTTATGTCTTTGGATGTAGAGTATAGCATCTCTTTTGGTAGATTCCAGTCTTTTTTATCGATGGCTGTTCAGCAGTTAGCTGTGATTTTGGTGTGCTCATGAGAGGAGGTGGACTCAAGGTCCTTTTACTCCACCATATTGTCTCCAATCCTAGGTACATATATTTATACCTATTCTATCTACCTAATGGATTGACCATTTTATCATTATAAAATATTCTCTCTAGACACAATTTTGTTCTGAAAGTCTGTTTTGTCTTATATTAATATAGCCCCTTACTCTTTCTTTGGTTTAGTGTCTTTGTTATATTTTCCCACCTTTTTCTTTCAATATACTTGTGTTTTTGAATCTAGCGTGTCTTTTGTAAAGAATAAATAAGTAGGTAATTTAAAAAATCCATCTTTTAATCTCTGCCTTTTGATTGGAGTAATTTCTCCATTTACATTTAATGTAATTATGAATAAAATAGGATTTACATCTGTTATTTTGCTGTTTTCTATGTTTTATGTCTTTTTGTTTACTGAAGTATAGTTGATATACAATATTATATAAGTTACAAGGTGTACAATATAGTGATTCACAATTTTAAAAGATTATACTCCATTTATAGTTATAAAATATTGGCTATATTCCCCATGTTGGGCAATATATCCTTGTAGATTATTTTATTTTATACCTAATAGTTTTGCCTCTTAATCCCCTACCCCTATATTGTCCCTCCCTGCTTCCCTCTCCCCTCTGGTAAACATTAGTTCTCTATATCTGTGAGTCTACTTCTTTTTTATTATATTCACTAATTTGTTGTATATTTTAGATTGCACATATAAGTTATATCATATGGTATTTGTCTTTCTCTGACATTTCATTTAGCGTAATACCCTCCAAGTCCATCCATGTTGTTGTAAATGGTAAATTTTCATTCTTTTTTATGTCAGAGTAGTATTCCATTTTGTGTGTGTGTGTGTGTATCACATCTTCTTTATCCTTTCATCTGTTTATGGACACAGGTTGCTTCCATAACTTGGCAATTATAAATATTGCTGCTATGAACACTGGGGCTCGTATATCTTTTCAAATTAGTGTTCTGTTTCTGTTTTTTCTTGGATATATATACCCAGGAGTGGAATTGCTGCATCATATGGTAGTTCTCCTTTTAGTTTTTTGAGAAACCTCCATACTGTTTTCCACAGTGGCTGTGCCAATTTACATTCCCTTTTGCAGTGTACAAAGGTTCCTTTTTCTCCACATCCTTGCCACCATTTGTTATTTGTGTTGCTTTTGATAATAGCCATTCTGACAAGTGTGAGGTGGTATCTCATTGGGATTTTGATTTGCATTTCTCTGATGATTAGTGATGTTGAGCATCTTTTTTGTTGTTGTTCCCCTATTCCCTTATTACTGTCTTCTTTTGTGTTAGATGTTTTTTTAGTAAACCATTTTAATTTTCTTGTTTTTAATTATAGTTTTGAGGGATTTTTTTGGTTTTGTGGTTGTCCTGGGAATTTTAATTGATATCTTATTCCAGTTTAGATTGATTGATACCAAATTAATTTCAATAGCATACATATATACTTTCTTCTGATAGAGAGCCATTCTCTCTCTCTTCCTTTGTTCTGTAATTGTCATACAAATTACATTTTATACATTACAAGTTCATCAACAAAGTTTATAATTATTACTTTATGCATTTGCCTTTGAATAAAATGGTAGAAAAAAAGAATTACAAAAAGACATTTATTCTTTTATATTTACTTATGTAGATATGTTTACTGATGCTCATTATCTCTTCATGTGGATTCAAGTTACTGTCTAGTGTCCTTTCATTTCAGCCTTACGAACTCTCTTTAGTAATTATTGTAGGGTGGAATTGCTACACACAGATTCTCTCAGTTTTTTTTTTTTCCTAGCAATGTTGTCTTAATTTATCCTTCATTTTTTGAAGGATAGTTTTGCCATATATAGAATTTATATCTTTATAGCTTAGGAGGCTATAATAGAACAAATGTAAACATATGCACCTAACAACAGAGCCCCCAAATACATGAACTTTTAAAAAAGTTTACAGACTTCTTTTTCCAACACTTTGAATATGTCATTGCACTGCTTTTTGGACTCCATGGTTTCTAATAAAAGTCAGCTTTTAGGGGCTTCCCTGGTGGTGCAGTGGTTGGGAGTCCGCCTGCTGATGCAGGGGACACGGGTTTGTGCCCTGGTCCGGGAAGAGCCCACATGCCACGGAGCGGCTGGGCCCGTGAGCCAAGGCTGCTGAGCCTGTGTGTCCGGAGCCTGTGCTCCGCAACGGGAGAGGCCACAACAGTGAGAGGCCCACATACTGCAAAAAAGAAAAAAGAAAAAAAAAGTCAGCTTTTAAATCTTTTTAAGAAATGCTAGTATATAACTTCTTTTTGTTTTGTTGCTGTCAAGATTTTCTCTTCATCTTTGACTCTTCTCTACTGGACTATGATATGTCTAGTTGTGATTATTTTTCAGTTTATTTTACCTGGAATTCATTGAGATTCTTGGATGAGTAGATTAATATTTTTCATGAAATTTGGGACATTCTTGAACAATATTTCTTCAAATATCTTTTCTGTTCTTTCTTTCTCTCTTCTGTTCACGAAATTCCTGTTCTGTGTATGTTGGAGTGTTTGTTGGTGTTTCTCAAGTCTCTGAGTCCCTGTTCATTTTTTTATTCCTTTTATCTGCTCCTCAAACTGGATAATCTCTCTTCAAGTATGAAGTTTGATGATTCTTTCTTCTGTTAGCTGAACTCTGTTTTTGAGTCCCTCTGATGAATTTTTTTTCCAGTTATCATACTTTTCAATTGCAGAACTATTTATATTTGGGTCTTAAGTTTTTAAAAAAATTGGGTGAGACGTTATCATATTTCTCTATTTCTTTAGATATGATTTCCTTTAGCTCTTTAAACATATTTATAATAGATCTTTTAACATCATTATGTACTACTGAGTCTAAAATCTGAGCCCCCTCAGGGACATTATGTTTTAGCTCTTTTTTGCCTCTTTACGTGGCACATTTTTTGCTTTTTTGTTTTTTCATCTCATAAGTTTTTATTGAAAACTGGACATTTTAGATAATATATTGTAGCAACTTTGGTATCAAGTCTCTCCCCACTGCTCAGATTTCACTGTCGTTGCTGGAATTTTGTTGTCCTTGTTGTTTTCTCATTGTTATGTATTGTTCAGAGACTTACCTGGACTAATTCTGTAGATTTCGTATTTCCTGCATTGTGTAACCATTGAATTCCCTGGATTTTTTTAAATTAAAAGTTTTTAAATATTTTAAATTTAATTTAAAACAATTCTTACATAAAATTTTAAACCTGCTTTCCTATGAATCACCTCTGATTCAGGATAAGAGGTCAGCTAGTCCAATTTTGATGAGAAAATATCCTTAAATATGTTGTCTATGTATCTTCTCCCTTTTGCCAAGGAGATCTGTGTTAGAAAGCATGTTTTCAAACTTCAGGTCATTTATAAGACAACCATAGCTTTCATTTACTGCTTGTTCAGGGCCTCAAGTTCAACCAGCAATTAAAAGAGCTTTCTTTTTAACCAAGCCTTTCCTGGGCTGTATGCATGCTTTTGCAGTTTTTTAGATGTCCAGAGCTATGTTGGAGCTTTTCAAATTTTCCTGTAGCCATTTTATTCTCCAAGATTTCCTTTTAAATTCCTGACCAGGCTTTTTTTCTTTTTTCTTTTCCCCAATTGAAATAATAGCTTTAGACAACTGCAATGTTCCTACCAGACTGGAATTGTTTCAGTAATGACCTGAGGGTAGTACTCCTCTTTTCCCCCACTTGACTAAGCTGAAATCTGAGTTAAATAAAATAAAATAAAAAGGTGTAATATGTCAGTAACAGAGATTTCCCATGGAGCTGAATGTTTGAACATTATATTGACTGTATTCTGGAGATGGTGTTTCTTAGAACTCCAGAAAAGTACAGTCCTGTCCACTGGCTGCAGGACTGTTAGCATTTCATGCCTTTTGCAACATTGGAGTATTGAGAGCAGAGAGATGGGAATAGCCCCAACTTAAAATATAATAGATCCCACTCTCTAGAGACATTCAATAGTTGCCCTTGCATAGATGACTTTGTTCCTGTTCTGATCATTCCTATTCATTCCACTGATGCAGGAGGGCTCCAATAACCTAAATAGCATAAGCTGGCTGAACACAGGACATCCATCATTGGGCAGATGAGATTGTCAGTAGTTTATTAGTCACATATATGCACAGCCTGTGGGAAGAGGACATCACATGCTATGCAAGGCCACACAGAGGTTGCACTTGGAAATACAGTGAGGCAGAAAAGGCTGTGGGAGATAGGCTTTGTAGTAACAGGGGTGTGGGGTGTCCTTTTTTGTCTTAGGAGGATGGGACTTGTTTGAATAATTTTGCTGGCTGGCATAGTGGTGAAACCAGTTAGACTGAGGGACAGGTAGAATGCAGCTTGCACAGCTGATGGGGAAACTACCTGGGCAGGGAGCCTTCCTGACTGGGGTAGTGAAAGTCATATCTGTCAAGGGCAGAGGAAGTCCTGGCTGGGCCTCTGGGGCCCTATCAGGCTCAAAGATACCAGGGCAGCACATGGAATTTCAAGCCTTGCAATACAGCTTTTAGCTTTGGTTTATTTCTAGAGTTCTAGAAATGGTTACTTTTAGTTGTTGTGTCAGTATTTTTGTCATTTTTGTAAGAGAGTGAGTGCATTGAAGTCATTCTTCAATTTTCCTTGATTTGAGCATTAGAATTTGGTGTTTGGCTGATGAAAGGCTCACCATCAAATGGACTCAGCCATTGGGACTTTAGGAAAGATCTGATCAAAGTGATCTTTCTCAAAGGGCTATCATGCTGCATGGAATTTTTCAAATGTGTCAGTTTTTTGTGTAGATATAATTGGGAGAACAGACACACAAAGCTAAAAGGTATTAATCCAAAATGTTAATAATGGTTTTCCCCTCCAGGTGATTTGGTTAAAGTGACATTATTGTTTATCATCTTCATATTATTCTATATGTTAGAAATTTATATAATAACCATGTATCATTTGAATAATCAGAGGGATGAAAAAATCTCTCTCCCTTTATAATGGCTGACAATTGACAGTGATAATTTAGAGTCATGGCATAATGCTATTATCAGATTAGTAATAACCCAGTCATTAATTATTTGAGAGGTAATATGGTTTACGAGAAATGACTTAGTTTTCAGAGTAACATCTTTATCTTAATTCAGCATTTTATATAATTTCTATATTTGAGTGTTAGTTCCATGTCTTTAAAAATAGGAATAATAAAACTGTACAGGGTTGTTATAAGAATTAAATAAGATAATACAATGAATAGTGAGCACTTAGTGAATTCTCAATAAATGTTAGGTGAAAGTTCCCTCCATAGCAGAAGTCAAGGAACGCTGGTGTAGTACACAGTGGTGGTATTACTGTGGCAGAATGAAGAGAAGGAAAAGTTATGTGAATTACATGCAGAACAGCCTCGTTGTGACTGGGTGGTGGGCACTTGCTTAGGGAGAGGGGCACAAAGGCTTCCAAGATTTCACAAAAGCCAAACATCACTGAGTTAACATTGTGATTCGACTGGACCTGGCTTATCTCTACACTATAGACTAATTTTTTTTTTTCGGTTTCATTTTTGCAACCACACTTAGTCTACACTTATCCCACATTTACGCTAAAGTTACTCTACAGTTTCTATGTATGTTTACCCCACACTTACTCTTTTCTGATTGTTGTGTATGCTTAGGTCTTTGACATTCTTATTAAGATACTGCAAAATATGTTTCTATAATTTTAATAGTTTTCTTTCCTTAGTTATTTGTGTTTTCTACATATTTTATATAAATTTTCTAAATAGTTTCAGAAATCCCATGGTGGATATCAGATGCCACAGGCTTGAAGTTTTATTTTATTTGCCTCTGTTACTTTTGGCATCATCATTCATCTGCGACCTTACCTTTTAGAAATGAGTTGGTATTTATAATTAAAAATTGATTCTGTATATAAACTCATGCTATGTTTATATCCATGTAAAAATGAATATGGCTACATGTTTTATATAAACTTACACGTAGACAGGTATCTGTATTATAATAAATTATAACATGGTAAAATTCTAGTTTAAGTTCTATGTAACCTACATTGTCTTGATTTCTGATTTTTAATTTTTCATTTTACCAATAAAATAGTATAAAGAGTATATATAAATTTATTTTTATACTTTAGCAAATTATTAAATATTATAACCAGTTTTAGCAATTAAGATGAATATTGCATATTTCAAAATTTTTAATGTTCTTAAATATATCTGTTTAATGTTTTACAAAAATTCCTACATTCATTGATTGAAGTAGTGCCTTCTAAGGCTATTATGTGCTGAAAATCTATGGTCAAAGGATGAGAAATCCAGCTGCTTCTATTGCTGCAGTAGATTTGGAATAAAAGCTCTAATGTTTCTCAAAGAAAAAAATAAACTGTACTCTAAAGGTTTCCACCACTGCCCCCCCTCCCCAAGTAGGAAAAAAAGTAGCCTGGAAAAACTTGTGCATGCTTTGTCATTTCTGCAAAACTGTGAAAACACACCAAGGCAGCTAGTTTACTCATCCTTGATTTCCCCAGATGGCTGAGTTCCCATTAACTCACCAGAGAATGATATGCAGACCCAGAGCCTTTACATGTCATTTTGACAAGACATAACGTCCGGTCTTGTTTGTGTACGCCTTTTGCTTCTACCTCAAGCCTGCTTCACTACTGGTGGTCTGCCTGTGTGCAACACAGATGTTTCTCTCTCCGCTGCATGTTTTATTTTTCAAGTAGCTTCGGAGAGCATATGTTTCCATGTGAGCTTGTTCCTTCCTTCTTCCAACACCTTCTTGTACTACATAAACAATCTTCATCTGCCCCCTCAGATCTGGGGCACACCAGACTTTCACAGATGTCGATTTCTTTTTCAGACTGTGCCTCTGGTGAACACTGTCTTCTGATAATGTCTCCCTTCCTTTTCTGTTCCAAATGACTTGGAATGCAGATTTTTTCCCTCCTTTCAACTCAGTTTCCTTCTGTGACCCCAGCATGTTTTCGTCCCCTTTCTTCTAAGTCTGTCTTTGTACTAGCTCTCCAGATGGGATCAAGGATGAGCTCTTCCGGCTCCTCATTTTATTCTCCTTAGGACTGTTTGGTTTGCAGGGAAAAAAGAGGCAAACTACACAGGTTAAATATGTCACATGTGGGGCCACCTATATCTTTCTCATTTGTTTCCTTTTGAGGGTTTTTCACATTTTACTTATTTGGTAGCTGCTATGTTTATTTTTCCATTTTTGTGTTCATTACAAAGAAGGAGACCACAAATATATGCATATAAATATAATATTGTGTATAAATACATAGAAAACATAAGGTAACAGATATTTTGATATCAATTTTTGTTTTCTTTTGTAAAAGAGGCACCTCAGCTTCTCTTTCACTTATTCAACGTGTATTTGTTGAGGAGGCACTATGTGCCAGAAAGTCCTCTGGGTGCCAGCATTAGGGTCCTAAAGAAAGCAGAAAAGGTCTCCCTTCAACAGGAATTTATATTCAAGTGTGAGAGACAGACAGCTAATGAATAAGCACACATAGAATTAAGATAATTATGAGGGGATGCCGACTGAGCTGAAAATCCAAATGATAAACAGGAGCCTGGATGCAAAAATCATGATAATGAGAACTCTGGGGTGGGGTGGGGGAGGAACAAGTGCAGAGTCCCTACAGAAGGACTGATGTGGGCATCGCTGAGAAACAGAAGAGATGTCACTGTGACTGACATGTCATAATGAGCATGGTGGAGAGGGGAGGACACACTGTTGGAGCGGGAAGTCTGGGGCCAGATCATTTAGGGCGTCTGAAGGCAAGGTTAGAATTCTCAATTTTCTTCCAAATGCCCTAAGAAGCCATGGAGGCTTTTAAATAAGGAGGCAACGTGATCTGACTTATGTTTTTGAAACATCACTTTGGTAACTGTGATAATTTCTTGTAGTGCTCTTATTTTTAAAGACATTATTTTTTAATGAAGTTTTAGGTTCACAAAAATGTTGAAAGGTAGGTATGGAGATTTCCCATATACCTCCTGTCCCCACACATGCATAGCCTCCCCCATTATCAATATCACTCACCAGAGTGGTACATTAGTTATAATTGATGAATCTACATTAACACATCCTAATTACCCAAAGCCCATAGTTTACCTTAGGGTTCACTCTTGGTGTACATCCTATGGGTTTGGACAAACATATAATGACATGTATCCATCATTTTAATACCATAGAATTTTCACTACCCTAAAAATCCTCTGTGCTTCACCTGTTCATTCCTTCCCCTCATCCCACCAAAGACCACTGGTCTTTTTACTGTCTCCGTAGTTTGGCCTTTTCAGAATGTCATATAGTTGGAATCATACAGTATGTAGCCTTTTCAGATTGGCTTCTTTCACTTAGTAATTATGACTTTAAGGTTCCTCCATGTCTTTGCATGGCTTGATAGATCATTTCTTTTTAGCACTGAATAATATTCCATTGTCTGAATGTCATGATTTTTTAAATTAACAACCTTAATATAATTGTGATCAACCATAAAGTGACTTATTTTCAGAGAAGACTTTGCTAACTCTTGTTCTTTTTCTCTCTCTCCTCTTAACCAGCCTGCAGTACTTTTAGTAGAATGTTGATGACCTCTCCATATTTAAAATTCAAATTCGTTACCTTGGGTTACAAAGATTTCTGGGATTTTACCCTTGAACCTCTTTCCTTACTTCAGGGATTTCCCCTCCCATGACCAACACATTGTATTGTAAACCTCACTCTACTGAACCATGTCCTGGTCTCACCAAGCCCTGTGCATCTATCCCTGCTCATATGCATAAGCATCTTCTGTTCCTTCCCATCACCTGTTTGGGAAGCATCTAATCCCCCCTCACCCCTGGGAACTTCCTCTATGAAACCTCCTGACCACCTTCTGTGTACTCTTCCCATACTCTGCACAGGCTTCTATTAAAACTCCCCCAATATAAATATTTATAAATGAGTAGTGAATTGGGAAATGCTGGAGAGCTAGAAAGGACAAACAAACATTGCGAAGGGTCTTGAAGGCAGGTTAAAAACTTGTTTACTTTAACCTTAAAGCTGTAAAGGGACTCCTGAAGAATTTCAGTGTGAGAGTAACCAGATCAGAATTGCCCTTGAGAAAGTTCACTCTGGCAATATACCAGCAAGAGGAGTGAGTAGGATGAGGAAAATGAGACTGGAAGCAAGCTAATGCTTTAGGTTAGATAGGACATGATGGGAGCTTGAAACATTCGTATACACATATGCACACACAGAGAATAACAGTGGAAATGGAGAAGAAAGGATAGTTTCAGAAAGACTTAAACAGTGCCTAACTAACTAACTGATGAGCAGTGTGTAGGTGAAAGTAATTCAGTAATAGAAAATGAGGGAGAGAATAGAATCTAGGATGCCCCCCGCCGCCATTTATGTCTTGAGCATCAAGGTGGAGAATGGTGCAATTCACTAATGCAGACATACAGATTAAACATTTGGGTGGTATCTTTTCACACCACCCATTTCAACAATTACTGATTGCTTTTTACGTGCCAACACTGAGCTTTCCATTTTACAAGTTAACATGTTCTCTGTTTTTTCACCTTTATTTACCTTATGACTTAAGTTTTCATTTTTTATGTATTAATTTTGAATTTCTGAACTACCTGTAGTAATGCTAAAGTAGAAGAATTAGGCATTTCCTTACTCTTTTTATAGATGAAAGTAAAGTGTTCCCTAGTGGGCAGGTGTTGTACTGGAAGCAAGTTGGATGAGTTTGGGGATACACTTGGTGGGGACTCAGGAGAAATTAAGGCAGGGCCAGGAATGGATTTGGGATTTTTTTCCTTCTTCCCTCACCATCTCATAATGCCTCTGTCCTCCTCCTACTAAATTATTTGATTTCCATTTAAGAGATACCCAATAACTATTTCCTTAATACTTCATATATTCCTCACAAATGAGTAATAGTAATCTTTCTTCAAATGATAAAGAAAATTTAGGTCCTTCAAATATGGAAAGATTTGCCAGGTTTTTTTTGTTTAAAGCAAACTTCCTCTTTGTCACAGATGTTTTTAAACTGAAAAAAACCCATACTGAGATTTGTTTAGAAAGAGTACATGCAATTTTGCTCTAATTGTGGTGCATCCCCCTAACTCACTTTTCGAGTTTGACTCCATAAATGGATTTGCCCATTTAAGACTTTTAGCAAACTCATATTTTCAGAGTATGAAAGACATTTTCTCTAACTGGAGAAAACAGGGGATTTGATAACATAAACAAAAAGATCATTGCCAGATAATTTACATTGATTTATAAAAATGCATTCAAGATTCCAGGACAAGATGGCAGAGAAGAAGGACCTGAGCTCACCTCCTCTCATGAAATCACCAAAATCACAACTAACTAACTGCTCAACAACCATTGACAAAAAGGACTGGAACCTACCAAAAAAGATATTTTACTTCCAAAGACAAAGAAGAAGCCACAGTGAAAAGGTGGGTGGGGGGGTGCATTCGCAATACAACCAAGTCCCATACCCTCTAGGTGGGTGACCCACAAACTGGAAAATAATTATATATCAGAGGTTCTCCCACAGGAGTGAGACCTCTGAGCCCCACATCAGGCTTTCCAGCCTGGGGGTCTGGTATCAAGAGGAGGAGCCCCCAGAGCATCTGGCTTTGAAGCCCAGAAAGGCTTGGTTGCAGGAGCTCCATGGGATGGGGGGAAATGGATCCCTATTCTTGAAGGGTGCATGCAGGGTCTTGTGGGCACTGGGGGCCAGGGGAAAAAGCAGTGACTTCATAGGAGCCTGTGCCAGACCTACCTGCTTTTCTTGGAGGGTCTCCTGGTGTTGGGGGCAGCTTTGGCTCTCTACAGGGACAATGACACTGGTGGTGGAGGTACTGGGGGAGTATTCACTGGTGTGAGCTGTCCTGGAGGCTGCCATTTTGATGCCAAGACCTGGCCCCACCCAACAGCCCTTAGGTTCCAATGCTGGGATGCTTCAGGCAAATCAACCAACAGGGTGGGAACACAAGCCCCACCCATCAGCAGACAGGCTGCCAAAAGTCTTCCTGACTTCACAGCCACCTCTAAACACACCCCTTGACATGGCCCTGCCCACCAGAGGGACAAGACCCAGCTCCAACCAACAGTGCGTAGGCACTAGTCCCTCCCACCAAGAAGCATGCACAAGGCTCTTAGACCAGCCTCACTCACTAGGAGGCAGACACCAGAAGCAAGAGGAACTACAGTGCTGCAGGCTGTGGGACCACAAAAACAGAAAGTTAGTTAGACAAATGAGATGGCAGAGGAATATGTTCCAGACAAAGGAACAAGATAAAACCCCAGGAGAACAACTAAGTGAAGTGGAGATAGATAGGCAATCTACCCAAAAAATAATTCAGAGAAATGATAGTAAAGATGATCCATGATCTCAGAAAAAGAATGGAGGCACAGACCAAGAAAATACAAGAAATAAAAGCTGTAAGATATAAAGAACAAACAGAGTCGAACAATACAGTAACTGAAATGAAAAATACACTAGAAGGAATTAATAGCAGAATAAATGAGGCAGAAGAATGAATAAGTGAGCTGGAAAACAGAGTGGTGGAAATCACTGCCATGGAACAGAAAAAAGAATGAAAAGAAATGAGGATAGTTTAAGAGGCTTCTAGGACAATGTCAAATGCATCAACATTCACATTATAGGGGTCCCAGAAGGAGAAGAGAGAGAGAAAGGATCTGAGAAAATATTTGAAGAGATAATAGCTGAAAAATTCCCTAACATGGGAAAGTAAACAGTCACCCAAGTCCAGGAAGTGCAGAGAGTCCCATACAGGATAAACCTGGAGGAACACACTGAGACACATACTAATGGAATTAACAAAAACCAAAGACAAAATATTAAAAGCAAAAAATAACATATAAGGGAATCCCCATAAGGTTATCAGCCAGTTTGTCAGCAGAAACTCTACAGGCCAAAGGGAGTGGCATAATATATTAAAAGTGATGAAAGAAAAAAACCTACAACCAAGAATACTATACCCAGTAAGGCTCTCATTCAGATTCAATGGAGAAATCAAACACTTTACAGACAAGCAAAAGCTAAGAGAATTCAGCACCACTAAATCAGTGTTACAACAAATTCTAAAGGAAATTCTCTATTTGGAAAAGAAAAGGCCACAACTAGAAACAAGAAAATTAAAAATGGGAAAGCCCACCAGTAAAGGCAAACATACAGTAAAGGTAGGAAATTATCCACACATAAATATGACATCAAAACCAGCAATCATGAGAAGAAGAGAGAACAAATGCAGAATATTGGAAATGCATTTGAAATTAGGAGGCCAGCAACTTAAAACAATCTTGTACATATATAGTCTGTCATATCAAGTCCTCATTGTAAAGGCAAGCCAAAAACATACAATAGATATACACACAAAAAAGAAAAAGGAACGCAAACACAACAATAAAGATAGTCATCAAATCACAAGAGAAGAGAACAAAACAGGAAGGGAAGAAAAAAGACCTGCAAAAACAAATCCAAAACAATTAACAAAATGGCAATACAAACATACATATCAGTAATTACTTTAAATGTAAATGGATTAAATGCTCCAACCAGAAGACACAGACTGGCTGAATGGATACAAAAACAAGACCCATATATATTCTGTCTACAAGAGACCCACTTCAGACCTAGGGACACATACAGACTGAAAGTGAGGGGATGGAAAAACGTATTCTATGCAAATGGAAATCAAAAGAAAGCTGGAGTAGCAATACTCATATCAGACAAAATAGACTTTAAAATAAGGACTGTACAAGAGACAAAGAAGGACACTACATAATGATCAATGGATCAATCCAAGAAGAAAATAAAACAATTGTAAATATATATATGCACCCAATACAG
This sequence comes from Pseudorca crassidens, assembly GCF_039906515.1. Classification (NCBI taxonomy): domain Eukaryota; kingdom Metazoa; phylum Chordata; class Mammalia; order Artiodactyla; family Delphinidae; genus Pseudorca; species Pseudorca crassidens. The sequence continues at coordinate 25,087,105 of NC_090300.1, forward strand.
GAACACTTCAATATATAAGGTAAATGCTTACAGCCATAAAAGGAAAAATTGACAGTAACGCAATAATAGTGAGGGACTTTAACACCCCACTTACATCAATGGACAGATCACCTAGACAGAAAATCAATAAGGAAACACAGGCCTTAAATGTTACATTATCAGATGGACTTAATTGGTATTTATAGAGCATTCCATCCAAAAGCAGCAGAATACATATTCAAGTGCACATGGAATATTCTCCAAGATAGATCACATCCTGGGCCACAAAGGAAGACTTGGTAAATTTAAGAAAATTGAAATCATATCAAGCATGTTTTCCAAACAAACACAATGCTTGAGATTAGAAATCAACTACAAGAAAAAAAAACTGTAAAAAATGCAAACATGCAGTTAACAGGCTAAACAATATTCTACTAAACAACCAATGGATCACTGAAGAAATCAAAGAGGTAATTAAAAAATACCTAGAGACAAATGAAAACAAATACACAATGATCCAAAACCTATGGGATGCAGCAAAAGCAGTTCTAAGAGTTAAGTTTATAGTTACCTCAGGAAACAAGAAAAATCACAGACAAACAACCTAACCTTACACTTAAAGCAACTAGAAAAAGAACAAGAAAAACCCAGAGTTAGCAGAAGGAAAGAAATCACAAAGATCAGAGCAGAAATAAATGAAACAGAGATGAAGAAAACACTAGAAAAGATCAATGAAACTAACAGCTGGTTCTTTAAAAAAATAAACAAAATTGATAAACCTGTAGCCAGACTCTTTAAGAAAAAAAGGGAGAGGTTTCATATCAATAAAAATAGAAATGAGAAAGTAGAAGTTACATCTGACATCATAGAAATACATCGGACCATAAGAGACTATTACAGGCAACTATATGCCAATAAAATGGACAACCTAGAAGAAATGGACAAATTCTTAGCAAGGTACAATCTCCCAAGACTGAACCAGGAAGAAATAGAAAATATGAACAGACCAGTCACAAGTATTGAAAATGAATCTGTGATTAAAAAACTCCCAACAAACAAAAGTCAGGGACCAGAGGGCTTCACAGGCGAATTCTATCAAACATTTAGAGAAGAGTTAATACCTAACCTTCTGAAACTATTTCCAAAAAATTGCAGAGGAAGGAGCACTCTCAAACTCACTCTATGAGGCTACTATTACCCTGATACCAAAACCAGATAAAGATACCACAAAAAAAGAAAAGTACTGTCTAATATCACTAATGAACACAGATGTAAAAATCTTCAACAAAATAATAGCAAACCAAATTCAACAATACATTAACAGGATCATATACCATGATCAAGTGGGATTTATCCCAGGGATGCAAGGATTTTTCAATATCCACAAATCAATCAGTGTGATACACCACATTAACAAATTGAAGAATAAAAACCATATGATCATCTCAGTAGATGCAGAAAAAGCTTTTGAAAAAATTCAACACCCATTTATGATAAAAACTATCCAGAAAGTGGGCATAGGGGGAGTTCACCTCAACAAATTAAGGCCATATATGACAACCCTTCAGCTAACATCATACTCAATGGTGAAAAGCTGAAAGCATTTCCTCTAAGATCAGAAACAAGACAAGAATGTCCACTCCCACCACTTTTATTCAGCATAGTTTTAAGTTCTAGACACAGCAATCAGAGAAGAAATAAAAGGGATCCAATTGGAAGAGAAGAAGTAAAACTGTCACTTTTTGCAGGTGACATATTATACACAGAAAATCCTAAACACGCTACAAAAAACTACTAGAGCTCATCAATAAATCTGGTAAATTTGCAGGATACAAAATTAATACACAGAAATCTCTTGCATTTTCATACACTAACACCAGAAAATCAGAAAGAGAAATTAAAGAAACAATCCCATTTACTATCTCATCAAAAAGAGTAAAATACCTAGGAATAAACCTACCTAAGGAGGCAGAAGAACTGTACTCTGAAAACTACAAGATGCTGATGAAAGAAATTGAAGATGACACAAATGGATTGAAAGAATCAATGTTGTAAAACGATTATACTACCCAAGGCAGTCTACAGATTCAATGCAATCCCTATCAAATTACCAATGGCACTTTTTGCAGATGTAGAACAAAAAAATCTTGGATTTTTTTGTTCTACATATACAATGGAGAATAGACAGTCTCTTTAATAATTGGTGCTGGGAAAACTGGACAGCTACATGTACGAGAATGAAATTAGAACATTCTCTAACACCATGCACAAAATAAACTCAAAAATGGATTAAAGATTTAAAAGTAAGACAAGATACTATAAAACTCTTAGAGGAAAACATAGGCAGAACTGTGTTTAACATAAATCGCAGCAACATCATTTTGAATCCACCTGCTAGAGTAATGAAAATAAAAACAAAACAAAAAACAAATGGGAAAACCCACCACTGCCTCCCCAGGGCTCTTCTTCGCACTGCTGGTGACTGGGGGCGTGGCCATGGCCGCTTTCGCTCTAGGCACCTGCGTCTGGGGCTGCTGCCGCTGCCGGAATAGAGACACAGGGAATCCATTCTACAGCACTGCCCTATACTAGCCCCGGAGGGCCCCAAGGAAGAGTGAGGCATGGCCTGTGTAGGGGAAGGTGCTGGACATCTCCAGCAAGAATCAGAAGGGCCAAAGCTTCTATTCGATCTCTTTCCCCCGGCCCCCCACCCCCAAGCGGCCTCTGGCTCCCAAATCTTCCTCCAGCCCCAGGCCCATTCGCCCCATCTCTGCAGTTGGAGTCCCACTTGGCCCAAGCTCCTCTGGGCAGCCAAGGCCAAGAGGATTCCTTGAAGTGGGAAGACAAATCAACCCGTAGAGACCCAGAGAGGAGCCCCCAGCAGCTACGTAAAGATGTGACTTATTCCAAGAGGATCATGAAGTACAGCAGTTCATTCATCCTGAGACACGCCCTCTCCTCATTTCTATGAGGCTGTACCTCTTCCTTGCCCACAGAACACCCAATAAAGGCTCATGAAGAAAGCAAAGCCAGAAAAAAAAAACCCAAAACCAAAAAAAACCCAGATGGGACCTGAGTACATTTAAAAGCTTTTGCACAGCTTTTTTTTTTTTTTTTTTAAAGGAACATTTATTTATTGGCTGCGTTGGGTCTTCGTTGCTACAGCGAGTGGGGGCTACTCTTTGTTAGTGCATGGGCTTCTCACTGCAGTGGCTTCTCTTGTTTTGGAGCACAGGCTCTAGGCACACAGGTTTCAGTAGCTGTGACACGCAGGCTCAGTAGTTGTGGCTCATGGGCTCTAGAGCACAGGCTCAGTAGTTGTGGTGCATGGGCTTATTTGCTCTGCGGCATGTGAAATCTTCCCGGACCAGGGATCGAACCCATGTCCCCTGCACTGGCAGGCAGATTCTTAACAACTGTGCCACCAGGGAAGTCCTTCACAGAATTTAAACATAAACAAAATGAAAAGACAACCCACAGAATGGGAGAAAATATTTCCAAATGAAGGGACCAACAAGGGAGTACTCTCCAAAATATACAAACAGCTTACACAGCTAAATATCAAAAAAACCACAACGCAATCAAAAAATGGGAAGAAGACCTACATAGCCATTTCTCCATGGAAGACATACAGAAGGCCAAAAGGCACATGAAAAGGTGATCAACATCATGAATTATTAGAGAAATGCAAATCAAAACTATAATGAGGTATTACCTCACACTGGTCAGAATAGCCATCATCAAAAAGTCTACAAACAATAAATCCTGGGCAGGGTTAGGAGAAAAGGGAACCCTCCTACACTGTTGGTGGGAATGTAAATTGGTACAGCCACTATGGAGAACAGTATGGAGGTTCCTTAAAAAACTAAAAATAGATCTACCATATGATCCAGCAATCCCACTCGTGGGCATATATCCAGAGAATACCATAATTCTAAAACATACATACACCCCAATGTTCACTGCAGCACTATTTACAATTAGCCAAGACATGGAAGCAACCTAAATGTCCATTGACAGATGAATGGATAAAGAAGATGTGGTACAAATATACAATGGAATATTGCTCAGTCATAAAGAATGAAATAATGCCATTTGCAACAAAATTGATGGACCTAGAAATTATCATAATAAGTGAAGTCAGAGGGTTTTGGGAAGATGGCAGAAGAGTAAGACGCAGAGATCACCTTACACCCCACAGATACATCAGAAATACATCTACATGTGGAGAACACCCACTGAAAGCTGGCAGAAGACCTCAGACCTCTCAAAAGGCAATAAACTCCCTACGTACCTGGGTAGGGCAAAAGAAAAAAGAAAAAACAGAGACAAAAGAATAGGGACGGGACCTGCACCAGTGGGAGGGAGCTGTGAAGGAGGAAAGGTTTCCATACACTAGGAAGTCCCTTCACGGGCAGAGAATGCGGGTGGTGCAGGGGGGAAGCTTCAGAGCCGCGGAGGAGAGCACAGCCACAGGGGTGCGGAGGGCAAAGCGGAGAGATTCCCACACAGAGGATTGGTGCCAACCAGCACTCACCAGCCCGAGAGAGGCTTGTCTGCTCAACCGCCGGGGCGGGCGGGGCTGGGAGCTGAGGCTTGGGCTTCGGTTGCGCAGGGAGAGGACTGGGGTTGGCGGCGTGAACACAGCCTGCAGGGGGTTAGTGCACCACGGCTAGCAGGGAGGGAGTCCGGGAAAAAGTCTGGACCTGTTAAAGAGGCAAGAAACTTTTTCTTGCCTCTTTGTTTCCTGGTGCGTGAGGAGAGGGAATTATGAGGGCTGCTTAAAGGAGCTCCAGAGACGGGCACGAGCCACGGCTATCTGCGTGGACCACAGAGACGGGCATGAGATGCTAAGGCTGCTGCCGCCACCAAGAACCCTGTGTGCGAGCACAGCTCACTATCCACACACCCCTCCCAGGAGCCTGTGCAGCCTGCCAGTGCCAGGGTCCCATGATCCAGGGACAACTTCCTCGGGAGAATGCACGGTGCGCCTCAGGCTGCTGCAACATCACGCTGGTCTCTGTCGCTGCAGGCTCACCCCGTATCCGCACCCCTCCCTTCCCCCAGCCTGAGTGAGCCAGAGCCCCCGATTCAGCTGCTCCTTTAACCCTGTCCTGTCTGAGCAAAGAACAGATGCCCTCAGGCGACCTACAAGCAGAGGCCGGTCCAAATCCAAAGCTGAACCTTGGGAGCTGTGGGAACAAAGAAGCGAAAGGGAAATCCCTCCCAGCAGCCTCAGGAGCAGTGGATTAAATCTCCACAATCAACTTGATGTACCCTGCATCTGTGGAATACCTGAATAGACAATGAATCATCCCAAATTGAGGAGGTGGAGTTTGGAAGCAAGATATATTATTTTTTCCCCTTGTTCTCTTTTTGTGAGTGTGTATGTGTATGCTTCTGTGTGAGATTTTGTCTGTATAGCTTTACTTTTACCATTTGTCCTGGGGTTCTATCCATCCATTTTTTTGTTGTTTTTACTTAAAAAAATTTTTTTTCTTATTTTTTATTTTAATAACTTTATTTTATTTTATCTTACTTTATTTTATTTTATCCCCTTTCTTTCTTTCTATCTTTTCTCCCTTTTATTCTGAGCCGTGTGGATGAAAGGCTCTTGGTGCTCCAGCCAGTAGTCAGTGCTGTGCCTCTGAGGTGGGAGAGCCAACTTCAGGACACTGGTCCACAAGAGACCTCCCAGCTCCACATAATATCAAATGGCAAAAATCTCCCAGAGATCTCCATCTCAACACCAAGACCCAGCTTCACTCAACAACCAGCAAGCTACAGTGCTGGATACCCTATGCCAAACAACAAGCAAGACAGGAACACAACCCCACCCATTAGCAGAGAGGCTGCCTAAAATCATAATAAGTCCACAGACAACCCAAAACACACCACCAGACGTGGACCTGCCCACCAGAAAGACAAGATCCAGTCTCATCCACCAGAACACAGGCACTAGTCCCCTCCACCAGGAAGCCTACACAACCCACTGAACCAACATTAGCCACTGGGGACAGACACCAAACACAACGGGAACTATGAACCTGCAGCCTGCGAAAAGGAGACCCCAAACACAGTAAGATAAGCAAAATGAGAAGACAGAACAACACAGCAAATGAAGGAGCAAGATAAAAACCACTACACCTAACACATGAAGAGGAAATAGGCAGTCTACCTGAAAAAGAATTCAGAATAATGATAGTAAAGATGATCCAAAATCTTGGAAATAGAATGGACAAAATGCAAGAAACATTTAACAAGGAACTAGAAAAACTAAAGATGAAACAAATGATGAACAACACAATAAATGAAATTAAAAATACTCTAGATGGGATCAATAGCAGAATAACTGAGGCAGAAGAACGGATAAGTGACCTGGAAGATAAAATAGTGGAAATAACTACTGCAGAGCAGAATAAAGAAAAAAGAATGAAAAGAACTGAGGACAGTCTCAGAGACTTCTGAGACAACACTAAACACACCAACATTCGAATTATAGGGGTCCCAGAGAAGAAGAGAAAAAGAAAGGAACTGAGAAAATATTTGAAGAGATTATAGTTGAAAAATTCCCTAATATGGGAAGGAAATAGTTAATCAAGTCCAGGAAGCAGAGAACAGTCCCATACAGGATAAATCCAAGGAGAAACACGCCAAGACACATATTAATCAAACTATCAAAAATTAAATACAAAGAAAACATATTAAAAGCAGCAAGGCAAAAACAACAAATAACACACAAGGGAATCCCTGTAAGTTTAACAGCTGATCTTTCAACAGAAACTCTGCAAGCCAGAAGGGAGTGGCATGACATATTTAAAGTGAAGAAGGAGAAAAACCTACAACCAAGATTACTCTACTCAGCAAGGATCTCATTCAGATTTGATGGAGAAATTAAAATCTTTACACACAAGCAAAAGCTGAGAAGAGAGTTCAGCACCACCAAAGAAGCTTTACAACAAATGCTAAAGGAACTTCTCTAGGCAAGAAACACAAGAGAAGGAAAAGACCTACAATAACAAACCCAAAACAATTAAGAAAATGGCAATACAAACATACATATCGATAATTACCTTAAATGTAAATGGATTAAAAGCTCCCATGAAAAGACACAGACTGGCTGAATGGATACAAAAACAAGACTCATATATATGCTGTCTACAAGAGACCCACTTCAGACCTAGGGACACATACAGACTGAAAGTGAGGGGATGGAAAAAGATATTCCATGAAAACGGAAATCAAAAGAAAGCTGGAGTAGCAATTCTCATATCAGATAAAATAGACTTTAAAATAAAGACTATTACAAGAGACAAAGAAGGACACTACATAATGATCAAAGGATGGATCCATGAAGAAGATATAACAATTGTAAATATTTATGCACCCGACAGAGGAGCACCGCAATACATAAGGAAAATATTAACAGCCATAAAAGGGGAAATTGACAGTTACACAATCATAGTAGGGGACTTGAACACCCCACTTTCATCAATGGACAGATCATCCAAAATGAAAATAAAGAAACACAAGCTTTAAATGACACATTAAAAAACATGGACTTAATTGATATTTATAGGACATTCCATCCAAAATCAACAGAATACACATTTTTCTCAAGTGCTCGTGGAACATTTTCCAGGATAGATCATATCTTGGGTCACAAATCAAGCCTTGGTAAATTTAAGAAAACTGAAATCGTATCAAGTATCTTTTCTGAACACAATGCTATGAGACTAGATATCAATTACAGGAAATGATCTGTAAAAAATACAAACACATGGAGGCTAAACAATACACTACTTAATAACCAAGTGATCACTGAAGAAATCAAAGAGGAAATCAAAAAATACCTAGAAACAAATGACAATGAAGACACAACGACCCAAAACCCATGGGATGCAGCAAAAGCAGTTCTAAGAAGGAAGTTTACAGCAATACAATCCTACCTTAAGAAACAGGAAACATCTCGAATAAACAACCTAACCTTGCACCTAAAGTAATTAGAGAAAGAAGATCAAAAAACCCCAAGGTTAGCAGTGGGAAAGAAACCATAAAGATCAGATCAGAAATAAATGAAAAAGAAATGAAGGAAACAATAGCAAAGATCAAAAAAACTAAAACTGGTTCTTTGAGAAGATAAAATTGATAAACCATTAGCCAGACTCATCAAGAAAAAAAGGGAGAAGACTCAAATCAATAGAATTAGAAATGAAAAAGGAGAAGTAACAGCTGACACTGTAGAAATACAAAGGATCATGAAAGATTACTACAAGCAATTCTATGCCAATAAAATGGACAACCTGGAAAAAATGGACAAATGCTTAGAAATGCACAACCTGCTGAGACTAAACCTGGAAGAAATAGAAAATATGAACAGACCAATCACAAGCACTGAAATTGAAACTGTGATTAAAAATCTTCCAACAAACAAAAGCCCAGGACCAGATGGCTTCACAGGTGAATTTTATCAAACATTTAGAGAATAGCTAACACCTATCCTTCTCAAACTCTTCCAAAATATAGCAGAGGGAGGAACACTCCCAAACTCATTCTATGAGGCCACCATCACCCTGATACCAAAACAAGACAAAGATGTCAGAAAGAAAGAAAACTACAGGCCAATATCACTGATGAACATAGATGCAAAAATCCTCAACAAAATACTAGAAAACAGAATCCAACAACACATTAAGAGGGTCATACACCATGATCAAGTGGGGTTTATTCCAGGAATGCAAGGATTCTTCAATATACGTAAATAAATCAACGTGATAAACCATATTAACAAATTGAAGAAGAAAAACGATATTATCATCTCAATAGATGCAGAGAAAACTTTCGACAAAATTCAACACCCATTTATGATAAAAACCCTGCAGAAAGTAGGCATAGAGGGAACTTTCCTCAATAAAGGCCATATATGACAAACCCACAGCCAACATCATTCTCAGTGGTGAAAAACTGAAAGCATTTCCACTAAGATCAGGAACAAGACAAGGTTGCCCACTCTCACCATTACTATTCAACATAGTTTTGTAAGTTTTAGCCACAGCAATCAAAGAAGAAAAAATTAAATAAATCCAAATCGGAAAAGAAGTAAAGCTGTCACTGTTTGCAGATGACATGATACTATACATAGAGAATCCTAAAGATGCTACCAGAAAACTACTAGAGCTATTCAATGAATCTGGTAAAGTAACAGGATACAAAATTCATGTACAGAAATCTCTGGCATTCCTATACACTAATGATGAAAAATCTGAAAGTGAAATTAAGAAAACACTCCCATTTACCATTGCAACAAAAAGTATAAAATACCTAGGAATAAACCTACCTAAGGAGACAAAAGACCTGTATGCAGAAAACTATAAGACACTGATGAAAGAAATTAAAGATGATACAAATAGATGGAGAGATATACCATGTTCTTGGATTGGAAGAATCAATATTTTCAAAATGACTCTACTACCCAAAGCAATCTACAGATTGAATGCAATCCCTATCAAATTACCATTGGCATTTTTCACAGAACTAGAACAAAAAATTTCACAATTTGTATGAAAACACAAAAGACCCCGAATAGCCAAAGCATTCTTGAGAATGAAAAATGGAGCTGGAGGAACCAGGCTCCCTGACTTCAGACTATACTACAAAGCTACAGTAATCAAGACAGTATGGTACTGGCACAAAAACAGAAATATAGATTAATGGAACTGGGTAGAAAGCCCAGAGATAAACCCACACACATAAGGTCACCTTATCTTTGATAAAAGAGGCAGGAATATACAGTGGAGAAAAGACACCCTCTTCAGTAAGTGGTGCTGGGAAAACTGGACAGGTTCATGTAAAAGTATGAAATTAGAACACTCCCTAACACCATAAACTCAAAATGGATTAAATACCTAAATGTAAGGCCAGACACTATCAAACTCTTAGAGGAAAACATAGGCAGAACACTCTATGACATAAATCACAGCAAGATCCTTTTTGACCCACCTCCTAGAGAAATGGAGATAGAAACAAAAATAAACAAATGGGACCTAATGAAACTTCAAAGCTTTTGCACAGCAAAGGAAACCATAAACAAGACCAAAAGACAACCCTCAGAATGGGAGAAAATATTTGCAAATGAAGCAACTGACAAAGGATTAATCTGCAAGATTTACAAGCAGCTCATGCAGCTGAAGAACAACAGAACAAACAACCCAATCCAAAAATGGGCAGAAGACCTAAACAGACATTTCTCCAAAGAAGATATAGAGACTGCCAACAAACACATGAAAGAATGCTCAACATCATTAATCATTAGAGAAATGCAAATCAAAACTACAATGAGATATCATCTCACACCAGTCAGAGTGGCCATCATCAAAAAATCTAGAAACAATAAATGCTGGAGAGGGTGTGGAGAAAAGGGAACACTCTTGCACTGCTGGTGGGAATATGAATTGGTACAGCCACCTGGAGAACAGTATGGAGGTTCCTTAAAAAACTGAAAGTAGAACTACCATACGACCCAGCAATCCCAGTACTGGGCATATATCCTGAGAAAAGCATAATTCAAAAAGAGTCATGTACCAAAATGTTCATTGCAGCTCTATTACAATAGCCAGGAGATGGAAACAACCTAAATGTCCATCATTGGATGAATGGATAAAGAAGATGTGGCACATATATACAATGGAATATTACTCAGCCATAAAAAGAAATGAAATTGAGATATTTGTAGTGAGATGGATGGACCTAGAGTCTGTCATACAGAGTGAAGTAAGTCAGAAAGAGAAAAACAAATACCGTATGCTAACATATATATATGGAATGTAAGAATAAAAAAGTTATGAAGAACCTAGGGGTAAGACGGGAATAAAGACAGATACCTACTAGAGAATGGACTTGAGGATATGGGGAGGGGGAAGGGTAAGCTGTGACAAAGTGAGAGAGTGGCATGGACATATATACACTACCAAACCTAAAATAGATAGCAGTGGGAAGCAGCCGCATAGCACAAGGAGATCAGATCGGTGCTTTGTGACCACCTAGAGGGGTGGCGTAGGGAGGGTGGGAAGGAGGGAGATGCAAGCGGGAAGAGATATGGGAACATATGTATATGTATAACTGATTCACTTTGTTATAAAGCAGAAGCTAACACCACATTGTAAAGCAATTATACTCCAATAAAGATGTTAAAAAAAATCAGTGAAGTCAGACAAAGAAGACATATATCATATGATATCACTTATATGTGGAATCTAAAAATATGATACAAATGAACTTATTTACAAAACTGAAACAAACTCACAGACTTAGAAAAGAAACTTATGGTTACCAAAGGGGAGAGATGGCAGGAAGGGATAAATTAGGAATTTGGGATTAACATATACACAGTACTATATATAAAATAATCAACAAGTACCTCCTGCATAGCATGGGATACTCTATTCAATACTCCGTAAAAACCTAAGTGGGAAAAGAATCTGAAAAAGAATATATATATATATATATATATATATATATATATATATATATATATACTGAATCACTTTGCTGTATACATGAAACTAACATTGTAAATAAACTATACTCCAAAATAAGATATAAATTAAAAAAATAAAATGAATTGTTATTGTTGTTTACTACCTGTTCATCCCATTGGACCATAAGATCTATAAAAGTAGGAACTATATTGTGTCTTTCAAAACTTTATGCCCAGTATCTAGCTTAATGCCTGCCATTATGTCAGGCAATAAATATTGATATTTTGAATTATATGAATGAATTAAACATTTCTATAGTTTGAATTCTCACCATAATCCTTTTATATTTAACAGCAGAGAAACTTCATTTCTTCTATCATCTAAAGGGAACTTTCCCTGAGAAAGCTTACACATTATTGCTCCTTTGTTCTGTTCATATTAAGAAAAATTCATCTCAGAGGCACTGCTCCTGCCTTCTTTCTCCTGATCAACAGCACTGCTCCTACCGTCGTTTTTGTGCAAGATAGAGAGGATGAGGCTTTTGTAAATAAGGAGTGTATTGCCTTTGGAGAGAATCACAGATGTTTCTCAAACACAGAGGTTTGAGAAACAACCAACAGCTAGCACCCAGCTAAACAATAAGCTTCATTTCCTACATGAGACCACTCCTTCAAGACTAAGAGGGTGGCTGTTTTATCTAATGCACAGAAACCAACATAAAGAAACAAAGAAAAAGAAATATTTCCCCAAATTAAGAGGATAAAACTCCAGAAACAGACCCTAATAAAATAGAGTTCAAAATAATGATCATAAAGATGCTCACTGAGGTCAACAGAACAATGCATGAACAAAGGGAAATTTTCAAGAGAGAAAACATAAGAAAGTGCCAAACAGAAATCACAGAGCTGAAAAATATAATAACTGAAAAATTAAATAGAGGGGTTCAGCAGCAGCCTAGGTGAAGTGGAAGAAGGGATCAGTGAACTTTAAGACAGGGCAGTGGAATTCATCCAGTCAGAGGACCCCCACCCCCCAAAAAAAGAATGAAATAGAGTGAAGGTAGCTTAAGGTAAATCATCAAGTGGACACATATTTGCATTATAAGGGTCCCAGAAGAGGAAGACAGAGAAAGAGGCAGAAACCTTATTGGAAGAACAATAGCTGAACACTTTCCTAACCTGGGGAAGAAAACAGACATCCAGATCCAAGCAGACCAAAAAGTTCCAAATAAGATGCACTCAAAATGACCACACCAAGACACATTACAATTAAATTAACAAAAGCTGAAGACAAGGAGAGAATATTAAAAGCAGCAAGAGGAAAACAACTTTTTATGTACAAGGGTTTCTCCGTAAGACTATCAGCAGAATTTTATTCAGAAACTTGCAGACCAGAAGGAAGTGGCCAATATATTCAAAGTGTAAAAGAAAAGAAAAGAAAAGAAAACTGCCAGCAAAGAATATTCTACCCAGAAAAGTCCCTCAGATTTGAAGACAAGACAAAGAGTTTTCTAGACAAGCAAAAGTGAAGGAGTTCATCGCCACTAGACTGGCCTTAGAAGAAATAGTAAATGGAATTCTTCAAGGTGAAACAAAAGGGCACTAATCCGTAAGAGAAAAACATATCAAAGTATAAATCTTAATGGTAAAGGTAAATATATAGTTAAATCAGAATCCTCTAGTGTTGTAATGGTGGCGGGTAAATCACTTATAAATCTACTATGAAGGTTAAAAGACAAAGGTAGTAAAACTACCTATAACTACAATAATTTGTTTATGAATATGCAGGACCAAAGATGTAAACTGTGACAACAAAAACAAAATATGAGAGGGAAGAGTAAAAAGCTACAGCTTTAATATGCATTCAAACATAAGTTGTTATCAGCTTAAATAGGCTATTATAAATACAAGATGTTTTATACAAGCTTTATGGTAACTCCAAAGCAAAAATTTATAATTGATACACAAAATATAAAGAGAAGGGAATCTAAGCATACCACCATACAAAATCACCAAATCACAGAGGAAGAGAGGAACAAAAGACCTGTAAAAGAGCCAAAAAACAATCATAAATAGGAATAGTAAGGCCACACTTATCAATAATTACTTTGAAGAATTCAGTCCATTTATATTTAATCAAAAGACAGGATGCTGAATGGATAAATAAACAATCCAACTATTGGCTGCTACAGGAGACTCACTTCTGTTTTGAGAACAAACACAGATTAAAAATGAAGAGATGGAAAAATATACTCCATACAAAAGGAAACTGAAGAAAAACAGGGGTAGCTATACTTATGTCAGACAAAACAGGCTTTAAGCCAAAGACTGTTATAAGAGACAAAGGAGGTTATTATACAATGATAAAGGCATCAATCTAACAAGAGGATATAACATTTATAAATATTCATTCACCCAACATAGAAACACTAAATACATAAAGCAAATATTAACAGAAATGAAGGAAGAAATAGACAGCAATACAAAAATAGTGAAGGACTTCATTTTCAACAATGGTTAGATCATCAAGACAGAATATCAATAAGGAAACACTTCACTAAGATATTTACAGAATATCCATCCCCAAATAGCAGAATAAACATTCTTTTCAAGTGCACTTAGAACATTCTTCAGGATTTACCATATGTTAGACCACAAAACAAGCCTTAGTAAATTTAAAAAGACTGAAATCATATCAGGCATTTTTTTGAACCACAATGTTACAAAATCAGATCAATTACAAGAAGAAAAAAACTGGAAAATTCACATATATGTGAAAATTAAATTTTTCCTACTGTAAAACCAATGTGTCAAAGAAGAAATTAAAAAAAATATCGAGACAAATGAAAATAGAAATACAACATGCCAAAACTTATATGGGATGCAGCAAAAGCAGTTCTAAGAGGGAAGTTCATAGTGGTAAACAGCTACATCAAGAAATAAGAAAGATCTCAAACAACCTAACTTTACACCTCAAGGAGCTAGAAAAGAAAAGCTAATTAAGCTCAAAGTTAGTAGAATGAAAAAAACAGCAAAGATCAGAGAGGAGATAAATGAAAAAGAGAATAATAGACAATAGAAAAGAACAATAAAACTAAGAGTTGGTCTTTTGAAACGATAAAATAGAAAAACCCTTAGCTAGAGTCACAAAGAAAAAAGAGGATTTTAATAAAATTAGAAATGAAAGAGATGTTATAATAAGAGGAGACTATACCACAGAAAGAAAATCATAAGGATCATAAGAGACTGATATATGCCACCAAACTAGACAACCTAGAAAAAATAAATTCCTAAAATGATACAACCTATTAAGACTAATTTATGGAGAAATAGAAAATCTGAACAGACCAAGTGCTAGTAAGGAGATGGAATCAGTAATCCAAAACCCATCAACAAACAAAAGTTAAGCCAGATGGCTTCACTGGTAAATTCTATCAAAAAATTAAAGAATTACAAATCCTTTCAAACTCTTCCAAAATATACAAGAGGAGGGAACATTTCTAAACAAACTTTATGAGGCCAGTTTTACTCATACTAAAACTAGACAAGGCCACTACAGAAAATAAAATACAGGCCAGTATCTCTGAGGAACAAAATGCAAAAATTCTGAACAAAATATTAGCAAATGAAATTCAACTATGCAGTCAAAGATCATGCACCATGATCAAGTGAGATTTATTTCAGGGACACAAAAATGTTCAACATCTGCAGATCAATCAATGTGGTACATCACATTAACAAAATGAAGGGTAAAAATCATATGTCATCTTTTTTTTTTTTTTTTTGCGGTACGCAGGTCTCTCACTGCTGTGGCCTCTCCCGTTGCAGAGCACAGGCTCCGGACACGCAGGCTCAGCGGCCATGCCTCATGGGCCCAGCCACTCCGCAGCATGTGGGATCTTCCCGGACCAGGGCATGAACCCGTGTCCCCTGCATCGGCAGGCGGACTCTCAACCACTGCGCCACCAGGGAAGCCCCATATGTCATCTTAATAGATGCACAAAAAGCATTTGACAAAATTCAACATCCAATCATGATAAAAATTCTCAATAAAGTGGGTATAAAGGGAACATGTCTCAACATAATGAAAGCTGTATATGACAAACCCACAGTGAACATAATACTCAACAGTGAAAAACTGAAAGCCTTTGTTCTAAAATCAGAAACAAGAAAAGGATGCTCACCCTTGTCACTTTTATTTAACATAGCACTGGAAGTCCTAGTTAGAGCAATTAGGCAAGAAATAAAAATTATCCAACTTGGAAAGGAAGAAGTCTCTATTTGTAGATAATATGATAGTATACATAGAAAACCCTAAAGACTGTGCCAAAAAAAAAAAAAAACCTGTTAATGGGCAAGTTCAAGTAAATTACAGGATATAAAATATATATACAAAATTAGTTGCATTTCTATACACTAATGATGAATGAAGAGAAATTAAGTAAGAAAATAATCCACTTACAACAAAAAGAATAAAATATCTAGGAATAAATTTAACCACCAAGGTGAAAGACCTGCACAATGAAAACTATTAGACATTGATGAAAGAAATTGAAGATGACACAAATGAATAGAGAGATGTTCTGTGCTCGTGGATTGGAAAAATTACTGTTGTTAAAATATTCATATTGCACAAAGTAATCTACAGATTGAATGCAATCCCTATCAAAATTTCAATGGCAGTTTTCCACAAAAATATACTATCCTAAAATTTGTATGGGACCACAAAAGACTCTGAATAGTCAAAGCAATATTGAGAAAGAAGAACAAAGTTAGAGGTATCACAGTTCCTGATTTCAAACTATATTACAAAGCTATAGTAATCAAAACAGTATGATATTGGCATTAAAATAAGACACATGGATCAATGGAATATAATAGATAACCCAGAAATGAACCCACACATATGATCAACTAATTTATGACAAAGGAGCCAAGAACATAGAGGAGGAAATAACAGGCTAATAATGGTGTTGGGAAAACTGGATCACTATCTTACAGCATATTTAAAAATGAACTCAATATGCATGAAAGACTTGAGTGTAAGACCTGAAACCATAACACTTCTAGAAGAAAACATAGGGATAAAGCTCCTTGACATTGATTTTTGCAATGATTCTTTTTGGATTTGATACCTAAAACAAAAGCAATAAAAGTACAAATAAACAAGTGAGACTATGTCAAACTAAAAAGCTTCTGTACAGCCAAAGAAACCATCAATAAAATGAAAGGGAATCTACAGAATAGGAGAAAATATTTGCAAATCATATCTGATAAGGGTTAATGTCCAAAATCTATAAAGAACATATACAACTCAATATAAAGAACATATACAACTCAATAGCAAAAACCACCCAAACAGTCCATTAAAAAATGGGCAAAAGAACTGAATAGACATTTTTCCAAAGAGATACAAATAGCTTACAGGTACATGAAAAGGTATTCAACATCATTAATCATCAGGAAAATGCAAATCAAAACCAAAATGAGATATCACCTCACGCCTGTTAGACAAGTTATCATCAAAAAGACGAGAGATAACAAATGTTGGCTAGGCTGTGGAGGAAAGGGGACCCTGTGCAATGTTCCCGGAAATGTAAATTGGTGCAGACACTGTGGAAAACAGTACGGAGGTTCTGCAAAATATTAAAAAGAACTACCCAATGATCCAGCAATATCACCTTTGAATACATATAAAGGAAATTAAGTCACTGTCTTGAAAAGATATCTGCATGTTTATTGCAGCATTATTTACAATAGCCAAACATGGATACAACCTAAGTGTCTACTGAATGATTAATGGATAAAGAAAATATACACACACACACATATACATACAATGGAATATTATTTGTCATAACAAAAAGGAGATCCTGCCACTTTCAACAATATGGTAAAATATATTGGACTGAGAGAAATACTGCATTTATATGTCAAATTTATATCATTTATATATTGAGTTAAAGAAACAAACTTACAACACATTGGTGGTTGCCAGATGGGGGACAGGTGTGGGTGAAAGTGTTGAAAAGGTACAAACTCCCAGTTATAAGATTACTAAGTTCTGGGATGTAACATATAGCATGATGAGTGAAGTTAATAATACTGTATTATAATTTGGAAGTTGCTAAGAGAGTGGATCTTAAATTTCTTATCATAAGAAAAAATTTTAACTATGTGTGGTGATAGATTAACTAGAATTATTGTGGTATATATTTCACTATATATACATGTATCAAATCACCATATTGTTTACCTAAAACTCATACAATGTTATGTGTCAATTGTATCTCAATAAAACTGGGGGGAAAAAAAGGAAAAAATCATTCAGGAGTTGACAGTGTGGAAGGACCACTTGATTCAGTGCTTTATTAATTATGTGTACATTTCTTTTATTGTTAAATAATATGGCAAATTTCCTATTCCTGGGCTCTTTGGAAGAAGGAGAATTTGAGTTTTAGATCTATGTGTTCTGAGGATCACAACATGAGAAGCATGTTTCAAACTGACCATCACAGAGTCAGGAGGGTAAGTAACAGGCATCAGGAGCTGATGCTTAGAGGTAAGGGGTCAGGGGAACCAGGAATAATGAAAGCAATGAATGAGTTAAGGGGAGAGGCGGCTTTTGAATAAATAATGCAAAAGATAATAGTTACTATCAAGGCTGAACTTAAGTATGGTAAGACCAAGTATATTAGCTAGAGAGGACAAACACATTTATATAGCCATGAAGAAACAGACAAGACAAAACAAAACAAGCCCAAAACTAAGAAAACACTTCAGGCAATCTTATCACACAGAGGCTCCAAATCTTTCATTTGTAATGATATCTGTAGTTCTCTACCAGGTTTAATAAAAAATATGAGACCAAATCAGAGTCTTTGAAATTGGAGATTATCTAAATATATATGTAAGTGGAAATATGTTTTGTGTGTGTGTGTGTGTGTGTGTGTGTATGGATATATATACATACACACACAATCTCCAATATCACACCACATATATAGTATTATTCATATATCAGTGTGATATAAGTATATATATATATATATATATCAGTATGATATATGTATACACATATGATTCTATGCTTTCCATTAATATTCCAGAAAGGATTTAAGGTACCTGAATCAATATCTGTGTGTCATTTCAGTCACTCTAACTAAAGTCTCTGTAATCTTTAGGTCTTTGGAAGACACATCACACATTCAGCTGCTCAGAGAAAACCACCCATATTGCCATAATGAAGAAAGAATGTCAGAGAAGCATTGTCAGAGCTTTTGGATGTTTCTTACCATTTGAGGAGTTAAGCAGAGTTGAGTGCATTTGGCGGCCTTTGTGAAATTCATATATTTTATGATTGAAATTGTTTTATGACTTGGGAACTTATTGATAAAGCCTTGTAAAGTTATAGATAATAAATCACATTTAGTTACATATTGAATGTCATTTTCATTGAAATCACCCTGTTCTTTTAGTACACTTATCAAGATTTGTTATAACAATAACATTTGTTTTTTATTTTTAACTTTTTATTTTATATTGGAGAATAGTTGATTAACAATGTTGTGCTAGTTTCAGGTGTACAACAGAATGATTCAGTTATACATATACATATATCTATTCTTTTTCAAATTCTTTTCCCAATTAGGTTGTTACTGAATATTGAGTAGATTTCCCTGTGCTGTACAGTAGGTCCTTGTTGGTTATCCATTTTAAATATAGCAGTGTGTACATGTCAATCCCAAACTCCCTAATTATTCCTCCCCTCCACCCTTCCCCCCTTGGTAACCATGAGTTCAGTCTCTAAGCCTGTGAGTCTGTTTCTGTTTCGTAAATAAGTTCATTTGTATCATTTTTTTTTAGATTCCCCATATAAGCGATGTCAGACGATACTTCTTTCTCTGACTTACTTCACTCAGTATGACAATAATATTTGTAATCTTTATTCATTGTTTAATATCCTTGTTCCTTACTAGACTGTTAGCTCCATGAAGGCAAGAGCCATGTTTTTTAGTATGTCATTGTAAACCTAGGAAAGTACCTAGTACTTAATATCTAATGAATAAATTTATGAATTTAAAAGATTGAAAATTGGCAATGACTTTGAAAATCCAAGATGTATAGTTGTCATTCTTTCAGGCTAAAGTGAAATTCATTTAATATTTCTGGAAAGCTCCATGTAAGAACATTGTTTATGTTTCCTGAGGTGTCAATTGCCATATCAAAGGTCTTGTTGCCGGATAACCATGCCCTAAATTTTCATACTCAAAAGGCAGTAAACTCCCCTGTCAATCTTTCACAAAATGCAGTTAACACTAAGTTTGGGTTGACACATTCACCATCAAAATTTTAGCAACTTGATGCTGGGTAAGTTGTTTAAAATACTTTCACTAAATAACAAATGCTGGGAAGGGTGTGGAGAAAAGGGAACCCTCCTACACTGTTGGTGGGAATGTAAGTTGCTGCAACCACTATGGAAAACAGTACAGAGGTTCCTCAGAAAACTAAAAATAGAATTACTGTATGATCCAGCAATCCCACTCCTAGGCATATACCTGGACAAAACCATAATTCAAAAAGATACATGCACCCCTATGTTCATAGCAGCACTATTCACAATAGCCAAAACATGGAAACAACCTGAATGTCCATTGGCAGATGAATGGATAAGAAGATGTGGTACATATATACAGTGGAATACTACTTAGCCATAAAAAAGAACAAAATAATGCCACTTGCAGCAAGAGGGATGCAGCTAGAGATTATCATACTAAGTGAAGTTAAGTCAGAAAGAGAAAGACAAATACCATATATCACTTGTATGCGGAATCTAAAATATGGCACAAATGAACCTATCTATACAACAGAGACAGGCTCACAGACTTGAGAGATCAGACTTGCGGTTGCCAAGGGGGAGAGGGGGAGGGAGAGGGATCAACTGGGACTTTGGGGTTGGTAGATGCAAATTATTACATTTAGAATGGATAAACAGCAAGGTCCTACTGTATAGCCCAGGGAAGTATATCCAATCTCCTGGGATAAACCAAAATGGATAAGAATATTAAAAAAAGAATGTGTATAACTGAGTCACCATGCTGTATAGCAGAGATTGGCACAGCATTGTAAATCAACTAAACTTCAATAAAAAAAAATACTTTCACTGAAAATTTGTATTTTTCCCTAATTAGTATTCAAATACTCTTTCTACTTTTTTTCTTCATAGCTCCTATGCTGTGCTTGTTACATGATTATTAAAAATGATTGGCACATGTGGGTGGCCCCACCCCTCACTGGCCCAGTTCCCAGCAGCCCTTAGTAAAGGTGATACATAGAACATGATGCTTACCCTTAAGATCCCTTAAACACCCATCCATTCATCTTAAATACTCCCAGTCCTACTGCATCTGGGGCTGAGGCTCCTGGGAAGTGGGGCCATTGCCTGATCTAGAGCAGGGTTTCAAGCTTAGAGTTGATTCCCCTCTCCACCAACATTCCTACTGTTACAGTGCTATTTGTGGCCTTTTTAGAAATATTTGGCAATTTCTTACTGGTATTATCTTAGGAAAATTTTTCTAAAACTTGGAAATAAGGGGAAAAAAATGATTGCAAGTCCTTTCAATATCGTGTCACAAAAGTGCTTCTCCAGGGACTTCCCTGGTGGTCCAGTGGTTAAGACTTTGCCTTCCAATGCAGAGGGTACGGGTTTGATCCCTGGTTGGGGAGCTATGATCCCACATGCCTCAGGCCAAAAAACCAAAACAAAACAGAAGCAATATTGTAACAAATTCAATAACGACTTTAAAAATGGTCGGCATTGAAAAAAAAAATCTTTAAAAAAAAATTAAAGAAAAGAAATGCTTCTCCAACTTTATTATTAATGACCTGAATGACCCGGTGATATTTTTAAAATGCAGATTCTGACTCAGTGCATGTGGAGTGGGGAACCCAGATTCTGCAGTGCTGCTAGACGATGCTACACATTTTGAATAGCAAGGCTCGAGGGCAAATTGCTGAAAGCCCTTGTAAAAGTCCGTGCCACTTTCTAGGGCAGAGGTTCTCAAACTTGGTTGCACGTTAGAATCACTGGGGGAGGTTTTAAAAATCCCGCTGCTCAGGCCTTACTCAGTTTCCAAGTAGATGGGAATATTTGGGGTAAGACCTAGTTATCAGTATTTTTTAAAACTCCCTAGCTGTTTCTAATATGCTCTAAGGGAATATAACTTTGTTTACACAACTGCACAGGGCCATTTTACAGTTCTGTAAAACTGTTAAGCTGTGATGGTTTTATTGCCCTGTAGGACTTTAACTAATTTTGTATCTAATTTGGTACTTTATTTCAGCGTTTTTTTTCCTACTGACTAAAAAATTCCAATTTCTCAAATTTTATTTTGTCATCTTGCTAGTTTCCTCAATAAAGTTAAATAAAACTTTGACACATAATGCTTTGATGGTTTTCGTATGTTTTATCCAATCTATTATCATAATTTCTCAGCTAGTAGCTACATTTTCTCTTTTGTTTGAGCAGCAGCCAATCTTTTTTGTGGAAGTTGGTAATGAATACATTATAAATTCATACATTATTTGGGGGTCTCCATACACCTCCTACCATTCTTGGTACAACACTAATCAAACCAACAATTCATTGCTAGTTTAGTAATTATTGACATACTTGATATTAAAGTACATTTCTGGAAATCAGATTTACACTGCGACCTGTACCGATTCACTATCATTTGGAAGATAGTTCCCTCTTTTATTTACAAGAGAAATGCCACAGCATAACCAACAGCTGGCTTGGACATGGAGCTCTTTTCCTACAGTGGGGCTGAATTGGCTCTACTTCACCTACATTTTCCCCCAGCTTCTCCTTATGACTGATGGCTCCCACTTGCAGGATGTCAGGACAGGGTCTGAGGGATTGCCTTTAGCAGAGTAAATTGGCCCACTTAGGGATCAAACCTGTGAACTTGGCTTCATGAGCACAGTAATCTTAGCAGAGGCACGAACCTGCCACTTTATCAGCTGATTGATTTCACTGAAAGTTATGATTCTGAAATTGTTCTGCTTCTCAGCTAAAGAAACATTGTGTTAGAGATGGGTAACGGTGGGTAAAGGGGTAAAATATGCTTTTGAGTTAAAAATATAAAAATTAAGATTTAATGAAAAATAACTAAAATGTATTTATATATTAAAAAAAAATCTCATACAAGTAAGGGCATCTAGCCTGAGTTCATATCGTCTCTTCTTTTTAGGCTTCACCTTTAATATAGTCTTTCAATTTTAAAAAATAAAGTATGTTTTACCTACACAGCTATATTTATTGCCAATTTTCATAACACACAGTAAATATGTAAATATTAGAAAGACTCTAAAGTAATGACATGCTTCAGATGGAAGTCTTTCCCTTCAATTTTGTCCTCCTGCAAGTTATCCACTTATTCTGAAGATTACATAAAATCTTCTTTGGATAATTTTGGACATGAAAAATATTCTCTTATTTGAAACTCTCTGACTTCATATGGTCCAGTCTTTGAGTGTCTTCCACTATGACAAGTCACCTTTTTGGACAGATATGATTATAGGAATTGGCTGGGAGTCATTTCAGGTCAAATCTGTTGAGTGAGATGTAGATTTAAGTTGTTTTAATTAACTGTGGATACGATATGTGATGTGATAAATAACAAAACTGCTTTTCTCAAGTGGCTTATAAACTAGTCTTGAAGGCTCTTCCCAAAAGGGAGTTTCAAAATATTCTAAGATAATGGAAAAGTTAATGGAATAAGTAAAATTTGTCATGGTGAATACTGTGAAGGGCATTATTTATTTTGACATTAACTTTCTGGAAGTATTTATATTTCATTTGGTTTTGTTTTTGATTCATTATACATAGATACAATATTCTAGTACTTGTTTTAAAGTAGTATTAACATGATTGGTTCTAATTAAATTTCTTTTTGCCTTAATTGATTATTTTAGGAAAAACAAGAGGTTCACGGGCTGTCTCTAAGAGAAAGGGAGCCACAGAAAGATGACGTTTTACAATTTAATTCTTGAATAATTGGAATTAATTTTTTGCAGAAAATGTTTATGATCAGTGAATTCATACATTTAATTTATAATGAAACTTTAGCTATTAATCAAATGGTTAGCTTCAATGTCTTTTGGGATTAAAGTTATTAACTGTTAAAACATAACCATTTGACATAAAGAATTTTTCAATTTATATTTTCCAACCAGCAGTGAAAATTGTTTTTTTCAAAATATTAACTGCTACCAATGAAGTCTAATGTCATTAATTAAATAAGGTATTTCATAGAGAATAAAGGTCAAAACTGCTAGAAATTTCAAAAGCCCTTCCTGACTATCATCTACTCAGCACCCCTTCCTTTTTTTGGTAATAGTATACCTCATTTCCACTGAGAAAAGATCTGTCAACCACTGATCACCTTAATGGGATTTGGGGGCAGATCTGGGCATAATCATCTGGCCAATCAGAATATCCTACCAACACCATCTATAATAATTGGCTCAGGGATTGGTCTGTAATTGAAGCTGAGCCAGTAAGAGTCAATGCCAGAATTTCTGCTGGGCATTTTGGTCATGATGTCTTATTTTGCATCTGGAGTGGTCAAGAAAGCTTAGAGCTTAGAGCTGCTGGTTGGCCATCTTTGTTAGTAAGTGGGGAGAGCCAGTCTGAGAAAAATGACAACCCCAGAAAACGTGGGCTCAGAGAAGGAGAGATAGATTACTGATGCCTTTTTTGGACACTTGGATACAATCCTACCAATGGCTGCCTTAGCCATGGTTTTTCATTTAAGAAGAAATGCCTTCCATATTTGATTAAAGTACTTTGAGTTGGGTTGCTATCACTGGCAACAAAACATCCTGGCTGTTAACAAGTAGATGATAAAATCATGACTTATTTCCTCATCATCTTATTATTTATTTTTAAGTTAAGCACTCAAAAATTAAAGTCCATTAATACATTTTGATAATGGAAAAAAAAACTGAAGAGCAAAACAGTGAATGCTATAGAACACTAATTCATTTGCTTCTCAGTCAACAACATTCATTAATTGCATCTGATAAAGCTAGAAAAGAAATAGGAGTGGTTCTTATAATGCTAATAGAGATAAAACAAAACAAAAAAATATATACAATGAGATTCATAGAGCCAAGACTAAGAAGTATTTTAGAAAATATTCCAGCAGGGGCTTGGAAGATATAGTAAATGATCACTAAGATTCTTCTTAAATATGAGGGTCTGTGATTTTTTAAAATTCCAAAATGGTAGATAAATGCAATTATTTAAAAAATATAAGTAAATTTAAGTGAGATAAGTGATCAGAGCTTTGTGAAAATAGAAGAGAGTATAAAAGACGGTAAGCATTCAGTTGGATTTTAAAGGAGGGAGGGTATTTAGTTACTAGAGAAATTGTATTTTTCTTCCATATTATTTTTATTTTATACTAAATTACTTATAGCAGCAACTTTCATGGATTAATATGATCTTAGTATCTAATATCGCAAATATTCTTGTTAAATAGTTGTATACTTTCATTTAAGACTTTCTAAAGACTTTTCTACAACTTTCAATAGCAGATGTAAGCTATTATATACAGAATGGATAAAAACAAGGTCCTACTGTATAGCAGAGGGAATTATATTTAATATCCTATGATAAACCATAATGGAAACGAATATAAAAAAGCATGTCTATATATGTATCACTGAATCACTTTGCTGTACAGCTGAAATTAACACACTGTAAATCAACTATACTTCAATCAAAAAAGACTTTCTAGAATATTGCTATGTTCATTTGGCTTGCAATGGAAGACGAGCTACAAAATATAAGACAACGTGATTAAATATAAGAGATATAGAGATATAAGTGGAGATAAAAATTGGAGAAACAAGTAAAAATATTTACAGCAGTGTTTCTTAAATAGGGGTTCACTTCAGAACCATCCATAAAGCTTTTTATAAACATACAGCTAAAGACCCTATCCCCAATGCTCCTCTTCAATAGATATGAGATGTGTTCCAGGCATTTTTATGTAAAGCCTCACAGATGATTCTAATGAATAACACTGTTTGAGAATAGCTGGGCTAGAGATAATGCAACAACTTAAGTTAACGCTTATATTTAGCACTAGTACTAGATGTGTATGTATAATGCCCCAAAGTATCCTTTATGTGGGATCTACAAAAGAGTGTCCTATGATCATATATGTGCATATTAGCACAGTAAAACCATACCAAACATAAAAAGCAGTTTAATAGATTAATCTTGTGCTTTTCAAACCTGACTACGAAACCCTTTAGTAATGTTATATACCAATTATTATGCTACTGATTAATAACTAGTTTCCACAGAAACGCACATGAACAGAAACTCGTTAGGAACTCTCAAATATAACTGTGTTGACTTCAAAATGAAGGTATTTTCCATTAACCACTTTTAACCTAGCAACCTGATCATTAACTATAGGGTCAAGGTAGTTTGAAAGATATTTACTTTTAAATGCTTTTGTTTTCCGTAAGTACATACTTTTGCACTAGTCACTAGAATGTAATCTTCAGTGTCAAACTGGCTAGAAAGACTTTCAAGAAAAGCAAAATTTTGGTTGCTTTTCCCAACTTTTAGCTAACCGAATAATTCAGGGTATAAAAAAACATATTCCCCAAAGAACACACAGGTAGAACTCATGTGTTTCAGAACTTAATGAGAAAGGTAAGCTTTTTTTTGTTGTTAATAGTTTTAATTTAGAGCTACCATTTTTGTTGTACTGCAGCTTGTGATTTACTTACTAGATCAGAAATACATGAGTTTTTAAGAGATGTGTATTGTAAAGGATCAAAACTCATGGTTCTAAAGTGTCAAGAAAGTGATATAAAAATGGGTTAGATTCTGACTCACACTCCCCAGATAGCAAAGATCTCACTACTTTCTACCAGCAATACTTTGCTCTCTCATGCTTGATGCAGTATTACGTAGTGTTTCAAAGCAAGACCTTTTGAAGTTTCTGCCATGGTCAGAAGGTTTCATGTGGGTTTCTTCTATATGTGCATCTCTGGGTCTTCTTCGGCTGTGCTTGTTTTTTTGTGTGTGTGACTTCTAGTTTCACACAGATGTTTGAAGGTTACAGTTTTCTGGGTGCCAGTGAATAAAGGCAATGCTCTATTTCCTGCTGTCCTACAACTTCCATAAAAGAGGTATAACTTCAAAGAACTGTTTCCAGAGTATATAGTTCTTCCTTTTTGAGGAAATGAAACTTTTTGGTGTCTGATCAGTTTTTATTATTGTTTTTTGAATTTTGTATCTTTGCGACCCAGGTACTATTAATCAGGGCTTTACCTTACTTATGAAACCTCCAAGAAAGTCATAGGTCTTCAAATGCTTAGTATTGTTAGCAGTATTATAAAATGATGAAAGCCTGGCTACATCTGCTAAAAATACTATTTACTAATACGGTATGTATGGTACTGTGATAGTATATTTCCCAAATGTTTATTTCAATGCTATTACTTTTTATTAATTCCTGGCTATTTATTAATGTGATAGACTAAGCTAGTGTTGCAGCATCCTTACTTCTGCTTTTTCCAAGTCCAACCTAGACTGTTTACATCAATGCAATATTCACCTTTAAATAATTGTCTTGAAATAGCTTCATATTCTCTCTCTCAATATTTATATACATATACACACATATATTTACACACACACACACACACTATTTTAAATCCTGCCTATAGCAAATATAACAGGTTAAAATAATACAAAAAGCCCCACCAGGTTTTCCAGGTTTCTTAGAGCATTCTGAAGTTTTCTTTCAGCATCTTGTTGCTTTCGAAGTCCAATTTTCCTGAAATATTTTCTATCATTGAATGCTCCCATACTATAGGAACTGTGAGCCATAATCTCTAATTTAGCACCATTTTCTTATCTATACATTATTGTTTACATCAAGTGTGATATCTTTGGCAATCAATTTTAACGGGCAGGTATTAACTTTCAACAGTGGCCTGCATTTGATGGTAGTGATAAAGAGCATTGCAACAGAATGCCCCTAAATTAATCTGCCAGTTTGACCCAGTAACTGACATGCATACTAAAACACTGATGTGAATTGAAAATAAAATAACTGCACTTGACAGATATAATAGTTTAAGTGATTTCAAATTAACCACATCCCACTGACCGCAAGTAAAGAATGTGTGCTTTCCCCTGTGATGCAACGTGCTCTGGGGGCTCATTATACAGAGTGGAGTAAGTAAATCCAGAGTAGAGTAATTGATGCTGGGAAAGAGTGACAGCTACTTAATGATTCTCAAACTTACACATAAAGATATCACAGGCACTTTACGCGTTATTTTTCTCTCTTCAATTTTGTAACATTATAAGCTTAAAACTGGATTGTGTAGTAATTTTAAAACATGATAGCTCTTAAGAAAATGCTTCAGCAAAACAACAAATAAATGACTTTTACATGAAAGGAAATCTAGATGTTATCACAACCTTACTTCTCTGCTATTCCTCTAAGAACTCATGTAATTATTATCTGAATGTTAACCTCCTTAGTTTTTATATTAAGAGTATAAAAAACTTATTTCATGCATGTGTTGTTGTATACATTTTGCTTCTCTTTTTAGGGCAATATTGTTGTTAAAATATTTTTTGAAAAAGCAGAAATGTTAAAATATCTAAAAATTAAAACCAAAATAAGATAGTTTTTTCTTCCTGAAAAATTTGGTTAACATCAAGTTCATGCTGAGGAACAGGTGAGCAGTTGAATAAATGAAGCCTTTGGCCTTCCATTTCATCTAATGTGAATACAGCTGGCAGCGGAATTTTTATTTAGAGAATGAAGTTAGCAAAGCTATTTGGTTTATTCAAATCAGGTAAGATTTCTCAGGGGTTATGATTTACCACTCATTTCTAAAATATAGTTTTTTTAATTGACCATGAAGAAATGGCTCAACAAAATTTGCCCTTAAGACATACTAATATATAATTTTTATTTGATTGGCTGTTCCCTGAGAATTGACTTTCAGACATTTTAGGTTAAGGGCCAAATTTATCTGCTCTCATCAGGCTACTAGAAGAGTATACAAGTGACTATGATTTTTCTTTCCCTCTTTCATTTAATAAGCAGTACTTAGTTCTTCTGCTAGTAATGTGCTAGCTTCTCTGCTAGATGTTTGATAAAAAGATATACAAAAATATTTCCTTTAGCTTGGAGGAGAAAAATTCTATCGGTGCACCAGTGAAAAGTGCTGTAATACATAAACGCTCCTACAGGTGTTGGGAACCCAGAGCATAATATGTCAGTGAATTCTGGAAAAATTGGTTTGTGGAAGAGTTGAAGGCTCAGATGAGTGATGTAGGAGAAGAGGGTATGTGGGGACATTCTAGAGAGGGGTATTGGGATATGCAAATGCATAGAGGTAGCAGAGAATACAATCTCCTTGGAAAACCATAAGTGCTTGGGTAACATACTATAGTGGGCTGTGTGGAGATGATAAGACCAAAAACACCAGCAAGGTGAAGAATATGAAGGCACTTAAAAATATTTTGCTAAGGAATTTTTAATGTATATATTCATTCATTCATATTTCAACATATATTTATATGCAATACATTGTGCCTGGTACTGGAGCACAATGGCAAACAAGAAAGATACGGGTACCATAGTCATATTATTTATTATTTATAGGAAAGGCAGATAATATACGTCCCTTACAGGGAAATTGCAGGGTGTACTAGGAATACATGGGATGGACACCCCAGATCACTCAGGGGATTACAGAAAATTTCCACAGAAAAGGAACATACAAAGAGAGATCTGAAATCTACAGGAGGATTAGGCTGATGAATGGGGGTGAATAGTGAAAAGAGTTTTCTAGAAAGAGGGAACAGCACATGAGAAGGCTTGGAGGCAAGCAGGCATGATACATGCTCAGGGAACTGAAATAAATTCTGTATGGCTGACGCTTAGAAGACGAGTGGAGGAGACCAATGTGAGAAATAAACCTGGAACAATAAGCAGGGATTAGGCCATACCCATATCATGTGAGGGTGATATGGAGTTTGGACTTTCCCTTAGCACAGGGAAGAGCTGTAGAAAGCTTTTAGGCTGGGGAATGGCAGATGTAAGTTGGCACTTATGAAAGCTCTTTGAGGCAGCATTATGTATTGCGAGGGCCAAATGAGGCAGAAAGAGCAACGGGTACTTACACTAGTATTATCTAGTTAAGAGGTGACAATAACTTGGATTAAAGGAATAATAATGGAAATGAAGAAACATGAACAGAATGTTAATATATAATGGATGAGGAATTGACTGATTTTAGTCATTGATTATATATGGAGAAGGATAAAAATGAGTCATGGATTATACTCAGGATTCTGATTTAGGTAATCAGGAAAATGACTGTGACACTCACTTAGATAGGTGACAAATGAGAAGTTGCAGACGTGGATGAGTAAGGAGTTTAGTTTTTGATTTGGTAATCTTGAGGTGGCTGTAAACTTATAAGTATAAATGTCCAGGAGGCATTTGCATGTATTACTCTGAAATTTTAGAGAGACATAAAATAGGGAAGAGATTTGAAAGCATGATGGTGATGACAGTTGAAGCTGAAAGAGAATAACATTGTTCATGGAACTGGATTAGAATCAAAGCTAAAGGAACACCAATATTTAACTAGAGCAAGTAGAGGGGCCTGTGAAGGGAACACAGTTATAGCCAGAGGGAGGATGAGTATCAAGAGGACAGACTCATAGGCCTAGAGGAAGAGAGTATTTCAACAGCATCAAACGCTACAGAAATGACTGAAAAGGAACACTGGAATTACCAATGATGATCTTGGTAAAAATAGTTTCTATTATATAAAGAATTTGGACCAATAGCAGCGAGAGTGTTCTGGAAAGGGAACAGGGTGTAAAAAGGCTTGGAGCCAGCAGACATAGTATACGCTTGGGAAACTGCAATGCTTCCAGGATGAGTGGAAGAGACCAATGTGAACAGTAAACCTGGGACAACACCCAGAGGGCAGTAGGTTGATGAGTGTGTGTGGAGTGACTGAAGACTACAAAGAAAACTTTCAAAAAGCTGTGCTACAAAAAGGGGGGAAGAACAGGTGTTTCATATCCATCAATAACATTTTAGAATTAGTGGTTTTTTTTTTTTTTTTTTTTTTAGATGAGAGAGGCTTAAACATGTTAAATATTGATGGGAAGGATCCAGGAGAGAAGGAAAGGTTGAAGATTAAGGGTTGACCTCTATGCGTGTGGTTGCTGTTGGATAAGAGAGATGTGAAGCCCGGTGAAGTGAAACCCATGTGCCTGCTATTAGAATGGAAATGAGAGGTTCACAGCAAGAAACAATGTGAGTGTGGTCCCTCCCATTTGGAAGGTTCAAGCAGAGGCACTATCTCTCGGTGTAACTGGGTGGGAGCCTGGCTAGAAGATGGGCACACTGCAGAATAGAATTACTATTTTATAAATAGAAGTGTAAAAGTCATGTTAAGAGGTGGAAAATTATTTTCCCCACCAGCCTCACGTAGACTGATCAAGGTGGTCTTTGGGAAAAAAATCTCATTTATTGTATGAAGTTATTATAGTCATCAGGTACTCTAAGAAGTAACATGGCCATAGCAATGGTATATGAGCAAAGATATCTCCCTATGTCCAAGAGAAACAGAAGTCACTCTCTCCCTTGTTAAGGGGAAGAAGCTGGCATAGGTGAAGATTCCATTTGCAACCACTTGAAACTGATGCAAAAGTTTGTGATACCCAATAAATGATGGAGACATATTCCAATTTCCTTCGAGGAGATACATTGTCCTGACTGTGGAGGAGGACTTACAGAACTGCAGAAGTAAAAAAATAATCTGGGTTGAGGGAGAATTAAATGTTGGAGAAGCATTCACATAGGATTACTTTCTAAAGGCTTAACCCCCGTGGCAATTTGTAACATAAGTGGATTAGATAAACAAATGCACAGTTCTTAAACAAAAGCACAAACTGTATTGTATGGAAGCTAAGTCTTCATTTAATTCCAGCATTTATTTGTTCTGTAGAAGATGGCTGAAATAACATTCAGTACAACGGTTGGTATCCCCACTTCCCTACCTTAGCCATGATCATCTCGAGTGTACTTATTCCACATTGTGGAAGGTCAGGAGAACAGAAATACCAACCAATAAGTTGTTGCCTAGACCAAATACCTTAAAGATCAATTATTTCATTTTCTTCCCTATCGGGGAACAGAATACAAGGGACTTGGGGAACAGAATACAAGGGAACAGAATACAAGGGACTTGGTTATATGTGTGATAAAGTCATGGTAGTAACAATTTGCCTGGGTGTGTTATTTTTATTTGGCCATAGAAGCCTATGTTAGGTATGGGTAATTGTAACACTTTAGTTCTTCCATCAATATATTAATTTGTGTAACTTCCACTAGAACTTTCGAGTTAGGAACTATCACTATTCACATTTTATAAATGAAGAAACTGAGGCACAGAAAGATTAGGTAACTTGCCCAAGTATTACAACTCAGAAATGGCCACACCAAAATTTGAGCCTAGGAATGCTATTTCCAAGGCCCACACATTTTTTTTTTTTTTGCGGTACGCGGGCCTCTCACTGTTGCGGCCTCTCCTGTTGCGGAGCACAGGCTCCGGACACGCAGGCTCAGCGGCCATGGCTCAGGAGCCCAGCCGCTCTGCGGTATGTGGGATCCTCCCGGACAAGGGCACGAACCCGCGTCCCCTGCATCGGCAGGCGGACTCTCAACCACTGCGCCACCAGGGAAGCCCAAGGCCCACACATTTAACTAATATAGACAAATTACTCTTAGCCATTTGTTTCCTCATGAGATTGGACTGGAGATAAAATTAAGAACACTGTAGAAAACAATTTGAATTCTGGCCATGAGGAAGTGATAGGTATTAGACTTATACTCCTGTTTAAAACAATTATACAACTAGATAATACATATATTCTGGCCAATATACATGAAGCAATTATTTTTAGGCAATTGGGAGGCTCTACGGTAGAGCAGAGATCCTTGAGAAAGGGAAGTACATGAAGTGAACTCCACATTTACGCTGCCCTTCTGCTGAGGGATTTCTCCATATTATGCCACAGGAAAGTAGACCCAAACACAAATCTTCAGTTCCCTTGGTAGAAGATACAGCGATTGGATTTAGCACTGCAGAGGTGTTAGAAATTTGAGGATCAGGTATGCAGATCCCAGACTGGGGAAAGCTGTGCGGAGAAAGAGCTCCACAGTCTTTATGAAAGTCCCCTTGAGCATTTGGCTAAAAAGTGAAGTCTGGTAGAGAATAGCCACTGGTGAATTTTGAGCTGAGTAGAGTTTCTGCAGGTGATCCTGTGCTGAAGTTCTGACAAGCCAGAGTGAAGAGACCTTGTTGAACATCCTGAATGT
Source organism: Pseudorca crassidens (assembly GCF_039906515.1). NCBI lineage: Eukaryota > Metazoa > Chordata > Mammalia > Artiodactyla > Delphinidae > Pseudorca > Pseudorca crassidens. The sequence continues at coordinate 25,120,024 of NC_090300.1, forward strand.
TCAACTGATTTCCCAGAAAGGCCATGCATTAAAATTAGGACTACTCTAGCACAGGTATAACAACTATTCTAGTCTTCCTTAAACAAAAATTAAAACAATATTGGGCAAAGTAAATCTGACATGCCAGTAAACCAGTTTTCTGACATAACAACTCTTAAAAAAAACACAAAAACTCACGCAGGAGAGGTGGTCCCAAATGGTGACATACGACGATCCTGAACTCACCTCCTCCCATGGACATTGAATCTACAGCTACATATGGAAAAATTTCCTCTGAAAAAACCTGAAAAACAACTGAGAAACTCCTCCAACGGGCAAACAAGAAAAGGGTCACACAAAGGCAAGTAGAAGAGGCAGAGATGTGGTCTTTCCATAAACCCCTGGAAAGACCCACATTCAGGAGGGAAATCACAAACCCACAGCTTCTCCCTGAGGAGCAAAGGGTTCATACCCCACATCAGGCACCCCAACTTTTAAGATCTGCACCTGTCAGACAAGCCCCCAAATCATCTGGCTTTGAAAGCAACAGAGATTGTGGCCATAAGACCCAAAATGCTGAAGCAAACTGAGAAACTGCTCTTAAAGGGTTCATGCACACACTCACCCCAGGGTCCAGTGCAGAAGCAGCCATTTGAAAAATGCCTAGACTTTATGACAAAGAGATTCATTTGCCAATCTTAAAAGTGTAGGCCTGAGGGGCAGGGTCCTGTTGGGAAACTTTCTGGGAACAGAAGAGCTGGTGGGAACCATTTTTGCACTCTCTCTCTACATAGCTAAAGCTGGAGGGTGCCTTTTTTTTTTTAATTTTATTTTTTTTTAACATCTTAATTGGAGTATAATTGCTTTACATTGTTGTGTTAGTTTCTGCTGTATAACAAAGTGAATCAGCTCTATGTATACTTATGTCCCCATATCTCCTCCCTCTTGCATCTCCCTCCCACCCTCCCAATCCCACCCCTCTAGGTGGTCACAAAGCACTGAGCTGATCTCCCTGTGCTATGTGGCTGCTTCCCACTATCTATCTATTTTACATTTGGTAGTGTATATATGTCCATGCCACTCTCTCACTTCGTCCCAGTTTACCCTTCCCCCTCCCCGTATCCTTAAGTCCATTCTCTACATCTGCGTCTTTATTCCCGTCCTGCCCCTAGGTTCTTCAGAACCATCTTTTTTTTAGATTCCATATATGTGTGTTAGCATACGGTATTTTTTTTCCTCTTTCTGACTTACTTCACTCTGTATGACAGAATCTAGGTCCATCCACCTCACTACAAAATAACTCAATTTCGTTTCTTTTTATGGCTGAGTAATATTCCATTGTATATATGTGCCACATCTTCTCTATCCATTCAGCTGTCAATGGACACTTAGGTTGTTTCCATCTCCGGGCTATTGTAAATAGTGCTGCAATGAACACTGTGGTACATGGCTCTTTTTGAATTATGGTTTTCTCAGGGTATATGCCCAGGAGTGGGATTGCTGGGCCATATAGTAGTTCTATTTTTAGTTTTTTAAGGAACCTCCATAGTGTTCTGCATAGTGGCTGCACCAATTTACTTTCCCATCCACAGTGTAGGAGGGTTCCATTTTCTCCACATTGGAAGGTGCCTTTTTCTTTTTCTTTGGTGAGTGCCATCTTCACGCTCTCCCTCTGCCATACTCCACAGTGCCAGTATCTCCCAGAGGGGAGATTTTACACATGTCTGGTGCCCTGGTTTTTGTAGCTGCAGCCCTGGGAATGCCTCTTGATCACCTGGCTCTGGACGGCAGGGGCACTTGTGTCCCTGGGTCCAATGGGACTGTAATAATCAGAGAGAGTTCCTGGCAGATTACCACCTCCAAAGCATGGCACAGATAGTCGACTAAAACATATCCCCAGTCTTCCTGAGAAAGGGGCCCATTTACTTGCCCAGGAGCTTTGGCCTGAGGGTCAGGCTTTTGGTCTGGCATACTTGCTCTTTTTTTTTTTTTCTTTTTTTTTATTGGCGTATAATTGCTTTACAATGGTGTGTTAGTTTCTGCTTTATAACAAAGTGAATCAGTTATACATATACATATGTTCCCATATCTCTTCCCTCTTGCGTCTCCCTCCCTCCTGCCCTCCCTATCCCACCCCTCTAGGTGGTCACAAAGCACCAACCTGATCTCCCTGTGCTATGCGGCTGCTTCCCATTAGCTATCTATTTTAGGTTTGGTAGTGTATATATGTCCATGCCACTCTCTCACTTGTCCCAGCTTACCCTTCCCCCTCCCCATATCCTCAAGTCCATTCTCTAGTAGGTCTGGCATACTTACTCTTAATGAATCTTTTCACTTTCCCTCTGCCTTGCTCCAGCTCACCAACATCTCCCAAAAGCGAGCTTATACCCTGTCTTGTGCCCAATTTTTGCAGCTGCTGCCAGGGGACACCTCTACATTGCCTGGTTCTAGTGGCCAGTGGGGTTTACACTCGCAGCTCTTACAGGACCATAATGCATGGAGAGAGTATTCTTAAATAGCTAAGGCTCTTGGGCATAGCAAGAGGCAACAGGCCCAGAAGCTCAGCCTTTCTGTGAAGAAGCTTATAGGCTTTTCATTATAGCTGCAGCCTGAGGGGAAGGCTTCTAATTAAACACATATCTAAGGGCTGACTGTAAACCTTTCCAGAGACCTTGGAAGATGGATGCTATCTTTGAACTTTCCCTCTACTGTGCTCTAGAGTGCCAGCATCTCTCAGAGGGGAGCTCTTACACATATCTGGTGCCTTGGTTTTTCTGTCTGGGGCCTCAGTATTATGGCTGCCACTCAAGAGAACACCTGGGTTACACTGCACAGACAGCAGATTGAAACACACCCTGTCTTTCTGTGAGAGAGGACTATTTTCTTGTTATAGATTTTTGGTCTGAGGGGTAGGCTTCTGGGCTGGCACAACTCTAGAGGCCTGCAGAGGTGCTCTCAGGAAACACAGGCTAGGGGACATCATATTTATGTTCTCCCTCTATCTCACAACAGCTTGACAGTATCTGCCAGACTGGAGTGTATACATTCCTCTGTGGCCCCAGTTTTTGCAACTGTAGCCAGGAGACACCTCCAAATCACCTGGTCTGGTGGCCAGCAGGGCTTATGCTTGTGGTCCCAAAGGACTGTACATATTTGCATATTTTAAAAGCCGTTTCCTGAGGGTCTAGCTTCCGATAAGGCTGAATCTAGGAGCTGACTGAAATCCCTCCCCACGTTCTTTTGAGACACTGATAGGTCTTAACACACTCTCAACAACTGGGAGATATTAAAAATAAAATAGTCTGCTTGGACAATAACAATGGCTGGAGAGAAAGCAAAGAACTAGAGTAAGGTTAAATAATAAGCTTCATCTCTTACACAAGGCTACTCTTTCAAGTCTAGGAGAGGTCACTGTTTCATCTAATACATAGAAAGAAAGGATTATGTTCCAAACAAAAAAACAAGATAAAAGCTCAGGAAGAAACAACATCAAAACTAATGAAATGGAGGTAAGTAATTTACCTGATAAAGTGTTAAGGGAATTGTCACAGAGAGGCTCACAGAACTTGGGTAAAGAATGGATGAACACAGTGAGAAATTCAATAAAGACAAAACAAATATAAGAAAATACCAAAGAGAAGTTACAGAGCTGAAGAATGAAATAATTGAACTGAAAAATATATGAAAGGAACCCCTTTAGTAACAGACTAGGTGAAGTGAAAGGAAGGATCAGTGAACTTGAAGTCAGGGAAATGGAACTCAATCACAGCAGTAAAAAAGAGAAAAGAATTTTAAAAAGTAAAGCTAGCTTAAGGGACCTATAGGACATATCATATTATAGGGGTCCCAGAAAAAGAAGATGGGGAGAAAGGGGCAGACAACTTACTTGAAGAAATAATAGCTGAAAACTTTCCTAGCCTGAGGAAGAAAACAGATATACAGATCCAGGAAGCTCAGATGTTTCCAAATAAAAAAAACCAAAGAGATAAACACCAAGACATAAAGAACCAAAAGCTAAAGACAAAGAAAGAATCATAAAAGCAGCAAGAAAAAAAAAAAAAAGACTTGTTACATGCAAAGAAATCTTCATGAGACCATCAGCAGATTTTTCAGCAGAAACTTTACAGGCCAGAAGGGAGTGGCAAGATATATTCAAAGTGCTGAAAGAAAAACACTTCCAACTGAGAATACTCTACTTGGCAAAGTTATCATTGAGAATTAAAGGAGGAATAAAGAGTTTTTCAGACAAGCAAAACTAAATAAGTTCACCACCACCAAAACAGTCTTACAAAAAATATTAAAGGGACTTTTCTAAGCTGAAAGGAAAGAGTGCTAATTAGAATCAAGAAAACATATGAAAATATAAATCTTACTGGTAAAGGTAAATATATAGTAAAGGTAGTAGATTAATCACTTATAAAGCTAAAATGAAGGATAAAAGACAGAAGTAGCAAAAACTATAACTAGAATAATTAAGGGATACACAAGATTAAAGAAGTAAAATGTGATATCAAAAATATAAACATTGCAGAAGAGAGTAAAAATATAGAGCTTTAGAATGTGTTCACCTTAAGTTGTTAACAACTTAAAATAGACTGTTAAAAATATAGGTTGTTATAATGAAGCTTCATTGTAACCACAAAACAAAAACCTATAGTAGATACACAAAAGATAATGAGAAAGAAATTTAAGTGCACCACTAAAGAAAGTCATCAAACAACAAAGATAGAAAGTGAAGAAAGAAACAGGAACTTCAAAACAGGGAGAAAACAAGTAAGAAAATGGTAATGAGTACACACCTATCAATAATTACTTCAAATATAAATGGACTCAATTCTCCAATCAAAAGGCACAGAGTGGCTAAGTGGATTAAATAAAAAATAACCATCTATATGCTGTCTGCAAGAGACCTACTTCAGATAGAAGGACATACACAGATTGAAAATGAAGGGATGGAAAAAGATGTTTCATGGAAATGGAAACCAAAAGGAAGCTAAAGTACCTATACTTATATCAGACAAATAGACTTTAAAACAAAGACCATAATAAGAGATGAAGAAGGGCATTACATAACAATAGGGATCAATTCAACAAACATATATAACAATTGTAAATATTTATGCACTCAACATAGGAGCACCTAAATATATAAAGCAAATGTTAATAGACCTAAAGGGAGAAATAGACAGCAATACAATAATAATAGGGGACTTTAATACCCCACACTTAACATCACTGGATAGATCATCCAGACAGAAAATCAATAAGGAAACACCATCCTTAAATGATACGTTGGATCAGATGAACTTAACAGATATACACAGAACATTCCATCCAAAAGCAGCATAATACACATTCTTCTCAGGTGCACATGCAACATTCTCCAGGAGAGATCATAGGTTGGGCCACAAAACAAGTCTTAATAAATTTAAGAAGAGTTAAAATAATATCAACCTCTTTTCCAACCACAACGGAATGAAACTAGAAGTCAATTACAAGAAGAAAATGGAAAAATTCATGAATATGCAAGCTTAAACAGCATACTACTAAACAACCAATGGGTCAATGAAGATGTCAAAGGAGAAATTAAAAATGCCTTGAGACAAATGAAAATGGAAATACAGCATACCAAAATTTATGTGATGCAGCAAAAGAAGTTCTAAGAGGTAAGTTCATAGCAATACAGGCCCACTGCAAGAAATAAGAAAAATCTCAAACAATTTAACTTTACACCTAAGAAAACTAGAAAAAGAAGAACAAATGGGGCTCCCCTGGTGGCACAGTGGTTAAGAATCTGCCTGCCAATTCAGGGGACACCTTGTTTGAGCCCTGGTCTGGGAAGATCCTACATGCCACGGAGCAACTAAGCCCGTGTGCCACAACTACTGAGCCTGCGCTCTAGAGCCCATGAGCCACAACTACTCAGCCCAAGTGCCGCAACTACTGAAGTCCGTGTGCCTAGAGCCTGTGCTCCACAACAAGAGAAGCCACTGCAATGAGAAGCCCGTGCACTACAACGAAGAGTAGCCCCTGCTCGCCACAACTAGAGAAAGCCTATGCGCAGCAATGAAGACCCAATGCAGCCAAAAATAAATAAATTAAAATAAATAAATTTTTAAAAAAAGGAGAACAAATGAATCCCAAAGTTAATAGAGGAAAGAAAATAACAAAGATCAGAGAGGAAATAAATGAAATAAAGACCAAGAAAAAAGAGAAAAGATTAATGAAACAAGAGCTGATTCTTTGAAAATATTAAAAAAAGACTGACAAAGCTTTACCTAGATTCACCAAGAAAAAAAGAGAGAGGGCTCAAATAAATAAAATCAGAAATGAAAGAGGAGATAGTAAAGTGACACCAATGAAATACGAAGGTACATAAGGGACAACTATAAACAATCATAAACCCACAAATTGGATAACCTAAGAAATGGATAAGTTCTTATAAACATACAAACTTTTAAGTCTGTGTCACGATGAAATAGAAAATCTGAATACAGGCATAAGTTAGAGATACTGCCATTTCGGTTCTAGACCACCACAATAAAGCAAAATTGCAATAAAGCAAATCACACATTTTCTTTTTGCTTTCCAGTGCATATAAAAGTTATGTGTACACTATATTGTAGTCTATTAAATGTGCAATATCATTATGCCTAAAAAAACAATTTACTTACCTTAATTAAAAAATACATTATAGTTAAAAAATGCTAACCATCATCTGAGCATTCAGCAAATCAAGATAGTAACATCAAAGATCACTAGTCACAAATTATTATAACAAATACAATAATGAAAAACTTTGAAATATTTTGAGAATTACCAAAATGTGACACAGAGACATGAAGTGAGAAAATACTATAGGAAAAATGGCACTGATAGATTGCCTGATGTAGGATTGCCACAAACCTTCAATTTGTAAAAAAGTGCAATATCTGCAAAACATGATAAAGCAAAGCACAATAAAATGAATTATGCCTGTAACCTGATTACTAAGGATATTGAATCAGTAATCAAAAACCTCCCAATTAGCAGAAGTCCAGGACAAGATGGCTTCACTGGTGAATTCTACCAAACAGTCAAGGAGGAATTAATACCAATCTTTCTCAAACTTTACCAAATAGGAAAGGGAATACTTCCAAACTCTTTTTATAAGGCTAGCATTACCTGGATGCCAAAACCAGACAAAGACACCTCAAGAAAAGAAAATTACAGGCCAGTGTCCCTGATGAACGTAGATGCAAACATCCACTACATTGGCAAACTGAATTCAATAATACACTGAAAGAATCAAATACCATGATCAAGTGGGATTTATTCCAGGGATGCACGAATGGTTCTACATCTACAAATCAATCAACACGATAAGCCATACTAGCAAAATGAAGGCTAAATTCATTATCATTTCATTAGATGCAGAAAAAACATTTGACAAATTCATATCCATTTATGATAAAAACTCTCAGCAAAGTGGGTGGAGAGCAAATATGTCTCAATATAAAAAAGACAAGCCCACAGCTAACATCATACTTAATGGTGGAAAGCTGAAAGTTTTTGCTCTAACATCAGGAACAAGACGAGGATGCCCAACCTTGCCACTTTTATTCAACATAGTACTGGAAGTCATAGCCAGAGCAATTAGGCAAGGAAAAGAAAAGGCATTCAAGTCAGAAAAAAGTAGTAAAACTGTCTCTATTTGCAGAAGACATGATATTATGTACAGAAAACCCTAAACACTCCAACAAAAAACTGTTAGAACTAATAAATGAATTCAGTAAAGTTGCCGGATACAAAGTCAATATATAAAATTCTATACACTAATGACAAACTATCAGAAAGAGAAATTAAGAAAACAATCTCATTTACAATTGCATCAAAAAGAATAAAATTCTTAGGAATAAATTTAACTAAGGAGATGAAAGACCTATACACTAAAAACTATGGCACATAGAAGAAAGCAATTAAACAAGACACAGATGAATGGAAAGATATTCTATGCTTGTGGGTTGGAAGAATTAACATTGTTAAAATATCCAAACTACCTAAAGCAATCTACAGATTCAATGAAATTCCTATCAAAATTCCAATACGAATTTTTTTTTTTTTTTTTTTTTTTTTTTTTTGCGGTACGCGGGCCTCTGTTGTGGCCTCTCCCGTTGTGGAGCAGAGACTCCGGATGCACAGGCTCATGCCTGCATGGCCCAGCCGCTCTGAGGCGTGTGGGATCTTCCTGGACCGGGGCACAAACCCGTGTCCCCTGCATCAGCAGGCAGACTCTCAACCACTGCGCCACCAAGGAAGCCCCCAAGTTTTATAGGAATAAAATAATCCTAAAATTTGTATGGAATCACAAAAGATTCCAATAGTCAAAGAAATCTTGAGAAAGAAGAATAAAGCTGGAGGCATACTTCCTGATTTCAAACTATATTAAAAGGACATAGTAATTAAAACAGTATGGTTTTGCTGTAAAAACAGATACATAGATCAATGGAATAGAATAGGGAGCCCAGGACTAAACACATGCATATATGGCCAATTAATTTACAACAAAGGAGGCAAGAATATACAATAGGAAAAGGAAAGTCTGTTTAAAAAATCATGATGGGAAAACTGGACCACTGTCTTACACGATATAAAAAAATCAACTCAATATGGATTAAAGATGTGAACATAAGACCTGGAACCATAAGACTCTTTTAAGAAAACATAGGGCATAAGCTCCTTGACATCAGTTTCTTTGATGATTTTTTGTATTTGACACCAAAAGCAAAGGCAATAAAAGCAGAAATAAATAAGTGGGACTACATCAAACTAAAAAGCTCTGTACAGTAAAGGAAACGATCAACAAAATGAAAAGGCAACCCATGTAATGGGAGAAAATGTTTGCAAAGCATATATCTGATAAGGGGTTAATGCCCCAAATATATTTAAAAACTCATACAACTCAATAGCCAAAGACAACAAACAAAATAAAGTAGAAAAAACCCACAACCAATCCAATTAAAAAGTGGGCAGCAGATCACAATAGACATTTCTCTAAAGAATACATAAAATAGCCAACAGGTACATGAAAAGATGCTCAGCATCACTAATCATCAGGGAAATGCAAATCAAAACTGCAACGACGTATCACCTCACACCTTATAATGGCTCTTATAAAAAAGACACAAAATAATAAATGTTGGCAAGGTTGCGAAGAAAAGGGAACTCTCGTGCACTGTTGGGAAAATGTAAATTGGTGCAGCCAGTATGGAAAATAGTGTGGAGATTCCTCAAAAGATTAAAACTAGAATAACCCTCTCATCCAGCAATTCCAATCTTGGTATTCACTAAAGCAAACAAAAACTCCAACATATAAAGACATCTGCACCCCCTTGTCATTGCAGCATCATTTACAATAGCGAAGACATGGAAACTACCTAAGTGTTCATCAACAGATGAATGGATAAAGAAAGTGTGCTATATATACACACATGCACAAACAATGAAATATTATTCCACCATAAGAAAGAAGGAAATCCTGCTATTTGAGGCAACGTGGGGGCATATGTTAAGTGAAAAAAGTCAAACAGAGAAAGACAAATACTGTATGATTTCACTTATATTCAGAATCCAGAACAACATATGTATCGATACAGAGAACAGATTGATGGTTTCCAGAGGTTGAGGATGGGGGTGGGCAAAATTGTTGATTGTGGGCAAATGCTACAGAGTTCCAGTTATAAAATAAATAAGTCATGGGTATGTTATGTACAGCATGGTAACCACAGTCAATAATATGGTACCGTATATTTGAAACTTTCTAAGAGTATAGATATTAAATACTCTCATTATAAGAAAAAGAATTTCTAACTGTGTGGTAAAGGATGTTAACTAGATATATTTTGCTGATCATTTCACAACATGGGCATATGTAAAGTCATTATGTCACATACCTGAAACTAATATAATGTTATATGTCGATTACAACTAAGTAAATAAATATCTCTTTTTCAGTCACCCTTTGAGACAACTCTGGAGAACCTGTAGGTTCCTAATCTATCCCCTTCTAAAACTGAAAAATGACTAAACTAGGGCTTGGACAATTGAGATTTTTCGTTTGAAATCTGTTCCCCATTGACTATGAAACTGTTGTAGGCAGAATTCTAAAATGTCCCTCAAGATTACTGCTTTAGGCAGAATTCTAAAATGTCCCTCAAGATTACTGCTTTCTGTGCACACATTCTGTATAATCCCTAAGAGTATTTTAGGCAGAATTCTAAAATGTCCCTCAAGATTAGTTTTAGAGAGATTGTTTTAGGCAGACTGTTTTAGGCAAAATTCTAAAATGTCCCTCAAGATTACTGCTTTCTGTGTACACATTCTGTATAATCCCTAAGAGTAGAAATATGATGAGATATTACTCCTGTGATTAGGTTGTGCTATGTGGGGGAGGGGGTGGGGGTGACTTTAAGAAAGGAAATGGGTCTGATCTAATCAGGTGAGCCTTTTAAGAGACAAAGCTCTTCCTGGTGACAAAAGTTTGAAGTGTGAGAGGGATTTAACAAGAGAGAGATTCTCCATTGCTGATTTTGAAAATGCGGGTGGGGGACAAATGTCAAGGCATGTGAATAATTCCTAGGAAATATTATCTCCCACCTGACAGCCAGCAAGTAAGTGGGGACCTTGGTCCTCCTGTCACAAGGAACTGAACTCTGACAACAACCTGAATAAACTTAGAAGCAGATTTTACCCCAAACTTCCAGACCAGCTTTCAGTCTGACACCTTGATTTTAGCCTTTAGTGAGACCCTGAGCAGAGAACCCAGTCATATGGTGCTCAAACTTCTGACTTATAGAACCTAAGCTAATAAATGAGTGTTGGTATAAGCCATTGTTTGTAGTAATTTGTTATGTAGCAATAGAAAACTGCTACAAAGATCTTCAAAAAACTACAGAATCATTCTTTTTCTCACCAGTAGAATGAGAGTAATAATAGTATTATGCATTTGTGTTGAGGATTAAATAAAATAATTAAAATATAGCATTTAGTTGAGTGTACCATGAATGTTAATTAATTATTGTGTTGTTTTGAGGATTCAATGAAGTGATACCTAAAAAGTCCTCAGCATAGTGCCTGATACCTAATAACCACATAACAATGTTATCAATTTATTATTGTTAGAGATGAAAAAACTGGACAGGGACTCTCCTTAGACAACTTAGCATTCCCTGTATTCTTTCATTTGAAACCTTTAAATTTTGACCGAAAGTTAGCAGCCAGTGTGTCATGGCCTTAAAGTGAGCCTGTTTTTTTTCAAGGCACCAAAGGACGGGTTACTAACATCCAATACTTGAGTCTATAAGCAGGAAACTCAGATATTAGAAACTTTCTTCTCCAAGGAAAAGGTTAATTTGGAAACAAGATTGTGCATCATGTATTTTGAGTGGGGATATCTCCATCTGTACTTGGGGTTCATCTATACTTCATAAAGATGACTACAACCTGCAATCATATACTGAAAAACACCCCTCAGATTCTACTTTTATTACTATGACAGGGCGGAAGGCACTGTTTTACCATAAACTCAAGGAATGTAACTTAAGGACTTTCCATATCAACAGTATGCTTAGTATCAATTATCAAATCTCTTAAAAAAGATACACAGTAAAGTGAATCAGAGAAACATTCTTATCTATTTATTTGTATTTAACCTAGAGAAATCAGGGCATGTCTTTCACAAGGTTGTTATTCCCAAGAATTCAAATATAACAGCTTACTTGAAAGATAAACACAGCTGAATAAATTTGGGTTTCTAGAGTTCAAAAAACTATTACATTAAGACTCATGATTGAGTTCACACTGTCTCTAAAGCAAGCACACATTTCAATGTCACTGTCTGCCACCTTACAATAACAGAAAACATCTGTATAATGGACTATAACATTACATGGTGCATTACAATTAGAAATGTGCTGAAGTGGTGGATTGGTTTATTTATGGTCCATGAAATAAAAGATTCTATGAGCGTCTCATGAAAACTTAATAGTTTAAGGAAATAAAGTATTTGAGCGCAACAATTACATTTTAAATGATATTATCACTAGAGAAATTTAGAACAGTCAAAAGTTGAAATATTAGTGTTAAGAGAAACCCATTACTAGTTGGCTGGAAGTCTTTATTATTGGAGAGGCAAAGAATGACAGAGAATTATGAAAAATTCATCCTGCCTTCTAGGTTCATATAATTTCTATAACAGAGTAAAATTCCTCTTAATTGCTCATAAAATCAAGTCTCTGAAAGTTATGGTGAGAGCAAACAGATTTAAAAACCTTGAATTTTTTTTTTCTAAAGAAGAACAGAAAAAGATCTTTGGCCGTGTTGCCATAAAAACTGGCAAGCTTGAGCAGCAGCAATTCATGAACTGTTTCTAACAGGAGTCAAAGTTACCCCACAAAAAAATCTCCATGTGTGAGAGCAAATAATTACAGTTCATGAACAACGTGTACTTCATTTCCAGATTACAGGTAATTGTATACACATTTAAATTTGTTTATTTTGCATGCATAATCTCATATTCATGAAGATAATTTAATCATTTGTACTTGATGTGTGGGAAAAATTATGGTGTCTAATCATACTCCCAGATTTCTCAAAGTTTTGCCCTGCTGTGGGAAAAATCTGTCTTACGAGATAAAAAGCTTTCATTTAACTTTCAGTTATATTGCAAATCAAAAGAACAGCTATAGTCAATGACTTTCTTAGGTGATATATTGTATTTACGATAGAAAAGTCCAGCAGATCTTATTACATTTG